>NC_092339.1:149131190-149433095 GCF_046630445.1 Rutidosis leptorrhynchoides
GTGTACAATGGCAATACTGACCCGGATGATTTCCTGCAAATCTTTAAGGGCTCCATGAGTGATGAGGTGGCATGACATATCTTTCCGACTGTCCTGCAGTCTGCCACCAGAGAATGGTTCGCTAAACTGCAACCAAACGGCATCACATGCATCGCAGACCTACGGGAGAAGTTTCTCATGCAATATCAAAACCTTCGCCGGCACACGTTTACACACCTGTATGCCCATGAAATACCAATGTATCGAGGGGAGAAAATTGAAAGCTTCATCATAAGGTACATGCTGGAGTGCCAAAAATCCCAAGGCTCCCGGAAACACAGTAGATTTCCGGGTTCATAACTTACCTAGACAAAGAAGCACATCCGTCGCTTGTCGCTGAACTTCGGTGGAACATCGCGAGTACATTCGCGGAAGCTGTGACGGTAGCAAGGCAATACCAGCATTTTGGGCGAGAAAGGCAAGCCGGGTACCACCGAGATGAGAAGAAGTGAGATGATGAAAGAAGAAGCGATAGCAAGCACCGTCATGATGGTAGCCGACGCAGTGATAGCTATCACAAAAGCCATAACAGCTACGGCAAAACCCATGACAGTCACAAACATGACAAAAGCAATCGAAGGCCATATGATAAGGGATCTTTAATCGACAGCCTGACCAAAATCCCAGAGAGATACTGTTAACAGAGCCAGTGAAAGCCAAATTCACTCCCCCGGCACCATTAGAAAAACGGGAAGGTCAGAAATCAGACAAATACTGTGAATTCCACGAAGATAATGGCCACGATACTGATGAATGCAAAGCGTTAATGCATGATATCATTGCAAAAATAAAGGCTGGCGAACTCAATCACTTGCTGCAAGGCCGGAAGTTCAAAAAAGCTGATCCAAACATAACATTCAGTTGGCAAAAGGAAGACAGCAAGAAGTGTGAGAAAACAAAAGATAAGCTCGTCAACAATATGATCAGCATTGAAAAAGATGAGGTCGTTTCACTTAGCTCCTGGAAAGATGCCGCAATCACGTTCCCAAAGCTACCGGCACGATACTCTCAGGAGGAACCGGTAGTGATTGACATTTTGATAGACGGTTTTTGGGTCAACGAAATGTCTACCGATACGGGGAGTGAGGTTGATGTCCTGTATGCCCATTGCCTTTCCCAACTCTCAAAATATGTTGGAAGAAAAATGAGGCAGTCCAACGCTATCATCTCTAGGTTCACGGGTTCCACTGAAGAACCCATGGGTAAACTCAAGGAAACGGTCACGGTAGGTGCCTAACCCTACCTCCGTAGTGAGATCATTGACTTTTATGTCGTTAAATCCGTGACTGCCACAAATGTGATATTGGGAAGAAATTTCTTCAGGAAGTTTGGTGCAATAGCTTCAACTGCTCACGATTTGCTTAAATTTCTAACCCGGCAAGGCGTGGCAATGGTCGAATCTACTCGACACCCCTTCCCGGGATAAGAAAGCACTCAAGCTAGGCGAAACGTCGAAACGTCGAAACAACGAAGGCACTGCACATCCTGGAAGAAAAACGTGTGTCCGTTCTTAAAAGGCTAACTTACTTCTCTCCACCGACACACTCTACTAGAAAAAGCCCGATCAATACCTACGAGATTGGGCAGGAGAGTGCCGGCTGGCATCGTCAGCCAAAATGGGAGGAACAATTTAACGGTATGCATGAAGCAACTGAACCCTTCAATCCAGTACTTAAACGTTCCAGACCAGAAAGCTGCAAGAGCTCCAACCGAGATGAGACACCGGTTAAGGAAACAAAAGTGGCTAGACGCCACACTGAAGTTTAGATAGATATCATAGTTGAAACTGATCACTTCAATCATATATCTTGATATTTATGTTTTTTTTCCAATAAAGAATCTATGTATGCCTTTCCTTTTTAGAATGAATTAAAATTTTACCGTTTACAATAACTTAGTCATTATATTATTTACAACGTTGTTCACATAATAATAACTGGCTAGCGACAGACGGATTTCGGCATCCAGATAAGCCCCATGCGAGTTATTTGTACTCCCTTAAGAGGTGATTGTCGTGATTGTCTAGCCCTCGTCGGTACAAGTTTATAGTGATAAACGGTCAATGAGTAAATGACATAAACACATATGACTGCACATTGTACATGCCAAAACTAATACAAATGTAGTTTAGACCTACATACGAAGACACGAACTAGTTAGACTAAAAGAAAATGTCATCAAACGACAGCACACATTAAACAAAAAACTTCATTACATTTACATAAGTGTTCATTACAGAATTCGTTAAAATATATGCAACAACGTACAGTACAAGATACTAAAAATCAAAATCTAACAACCGCTGCACAGTTGTACCTTCGATGGCACAGAGATCCTCAAAACTACCAAATCGGATCTCCGCCAACGCTTGTTGAGCAGCCTGCAACTCCTACACGCACCTGGGGACACCTTACCGGCAATATCCGGGTGCAAGGATACGGTTCCTCCAACATGATGCTTTTGCATCAACCGAACGACATGAGTGAAGTTGGTCATCCCAAAACTCTGCAAATACGCCTCAAAAGGCGCCTTCACGGTGCTGAAATTGATGGCCTTCTTCAGCACAGAAGGCAGGGAGACCTGCAACCGATGACATAGTTAAATAATACCCATTGGATTAAAAAGTTAGATTGAGTAAAGACACTTAGATATATTTGAAAATAAAATTGATAGGTCAGATCATGTTGAGATTGAGAGAAATGATAAGATAGAATGAGATTCGGTATGTAGGAAGGAGACTCGGTATGAGAGAGAATCGGTAAAATTACATTCCACAGCTTCTAGAATTCAGTTACAATACCATGGCTATCTAATTAGGACTACTTAGGTTCCTTATATAGCCCTCTTCTAAGGAACCTTCATTTAAGCTTAATTCACATTAACACTATACAACTTCGGGGTCATAACAATCTCCCCCTTAGTGTTAAATGTGAAATTTACAATATAATCCTATCGTGAAATCTTGAGAGGTCCAAACGTTAGTTTCCATCGTGATCCATCTGGTTTTGAAACTTCTACTTGATTTTCTGAAATTTGCTTAGAAGTTTTCCAGACTCCCCACGCTTTCCTTGGATCTCCCTCATGTAATGGATATTCATCCATTTTCTTGAAATATCTTCTCTTTCTCTGGCCACGAAGAATCTCAAACTGTCTTGTACGGATTCGAAGCTTTAAACGATCTCCGATATGCTTTATAAATTCTCCAAGACCCATTTTTGTATCAAAGTCATCAACCTTACTTTGACGAATTTTAAGATACTTCAGTGCAGCCTTAAGTGTTCCATCTGAATATTTGTTCAGCTCTTCAGTATGATTGAACACCTTTTCTTTTTGAGAATTTACAAATACAAATCCTTCGGGTTCAAATTGCATTTGAAACATCCTCATATCCTTTAGTCCCTCCGTAAATTGATTTAGACACGTTATTCGAATCTTTTTCCTATTTTCTTCGAGACCTATTTGAAAATCTTCACGTCTCATCAGTTCAATTGTCTCCATCATGTATCTTTTCACAGCTTCCAAAGCTTGAGCCTTAGCAAAAGGTTGAATGGTGATGATACTAAGGTAGTTGTAGATGTGAATGATGTCAAGCATATCAATATTATGAAAATATGCTTCTGTGAACTTGTATTCTTTCTCATCTTCTCTAATAACGTGGAACTGACTGATGACGTCTTTCTTTTCACTTATTTCTACTCCGACTCGAGCAATATTCAACACTTCTGAAATACGATATTTTCTTTGAAGCCACAAATCATCTTCATCTTTATTGATATGTTTCCTCCACATAAACTCATACCAATTCCTTTCACTTGCTGGAAGCAATCGTGAACCTATATAAGTAAACCTTTTACTCCTTGGTGTATCATTGATGCGGAAGATCTTGTAAGCATTTTCTTCGATGAATGTGTTTCGTAACATTATAAAATCATGTTTAACTCCCAACAACAATCTTTGTTCCTAATTCTTAAAGAATATTCCATGGTTGTATTTGAATCTGGAATTCACTGTTTCACTTGATGTAGATGTACTAGAAGTTGAGCTTTCATTAGCATTTGTTGGATGTGAACTTGATGAGGGTGTAGAATTCGATGAATGATCAGTAGGATTTGTTGCATCATCATTTAGAACATCATTATCTTCAATATGATCAAATATATCAACATCATTTGGATTAACATAAAGATTGTCTTCATCGTCATCAGAAGAATCCATTTCATCATCACTTTCTATTACTGGATCAGGATTCCCTTCATCTACAATCTCTACATCTTCCGAAATTGAAGATACTGAAGATAACTTGCTTAAGATGACAAACCCATCATCATCCGTCTCTTCAAGATAAAAATCACTTAAGTTCAAATCCTCATCTACTAGTCCACTATCAGCCTCATTATGAACAACTGGAATTATAACTTGCTCAGGCTCCTTATTATCAATTTCATCATGTGTAGAAACCATTTCTGATTCCGTCTGAACTTGTTGAGCTTGTGAAGCTGATGAAGACCTCACACCACCACCCGTGGTTGAAATGTTTACCGATAGATATTCTCCATCTACTCCTATCTCCCCCTCATGGCTATTCTGAGGATCAGAATCGTCATGTTCATCATCACGGTGAGGACTCAAAGGAGAAGAGCAGGAAGTAAGTGGATATCGAACACGAGCACGAGCACGAAACAATGCTTGAAGCGAAGTGCGTCGAAGAACATCAAGATTGACTCTAGAAAACATACGACTGAAATATTCTTGCTCCAAAGCATCATAGAAATGTGGTAAACGAGAGGGTGATGTTGGAAAAGTAACAATGGGAACAGCAGCAGCAGCATCGGTTAGAGGCGATGTCGATGGAAGTGTTTGAGTTGCCGTGAGGGCAGGTAATGATGATTGTGCGGTATTATTCTTATATGTAGGGCTGTACATACTACTATTCAGATTCGTGATATCCCCTTCTGATGGTGGTTGGGTAACAACCGGAGTTGTCACCGGCGAAGTTTCTTTCGAAGCATCCGCCTCCATGACTTTAGTCTCATGGGACTCTGACAGAGTAGCAGAACTACCCGTCGATTTAGCTCTCGCAGAGATATTGCTATCTCTGACTCCCGAAATCATTGATATACCATGAAGTGGCACATCTCTTTCAGTTAAAGACTCTTCCTCCAAACTCTGAGTTTCAGAATCTGGAAGAGAAGTGGTTTGATCCAATGGATCACTTTCATGAACCAAGGGATCAGTCTGCTGTAAATCTGATAAATATCCCGAAGGATTGTCATGTTGACTCGTTTCCATGGGACGCGGCAGATCTCCCTCATCAAGATAAGCCGGACCTCGAGACCCTGTTGTACGTTGAGGCACAGGAGGATTTCCAGCCGATACGCAGGGTGCCTTTTCAAGATTTTTCGGCTCCCCTTCGGCCGTTCTGGACTTCAATTATTAAGTTTCCTCAATCGATTGAGTCAACACAGACTTTACTGCAGAGGAAGACTTTACTTCCTTAGATGCCGAAGCATCTTGCTTTGTAGGATTTATTCTTAAGTCCTGTTTAGATTGGATGGGCTTAGTGGTCTTTTTACCATCTGTGCGTTTAGATCTCTTGCCTACCGAAGCTTGAGCTTCATTTAGCGTAGGGCTTACTGTTATTTTTGGATGTGATACGGAGATGGGTGAGGGTGACCTAATTGGCTCTAGGTCTTGGTCCGTATCACCAACGGTTGTAGTAACTGTTTGGCAGACGATAGGTGTCGAAGTCCTAGATCTAGTTACTCATTGGGTTGGTGGAGTCTGAATCATCTGATCAGGCACATATCGAGTTCTCTTAGGAGAATGTTCGGGAGACGATTCAGATGCTGTTGCTGAAGTGTCAGTGTCACTGTTCACTTCGGGTGTTGTGGAAAGGGTTGGTTCAATCATAGTTGAACTAGGTCCCCTGATCCTCACGGGTTGAGCTTGGTGTGCTGCCCTAGATCGTTTGAGGTTCTCCCTAAATGGAGGATTAGCTGGTCCGGTTGGTTGAACTACAGGTTCCTCTACAACCTCTGGGGCTGGAACCGCGACGGGTTCAACTTGTTCTTGTTGTACCGAGTTCGGAAGAGGTATTCCTACAACCTCAAAATAAGAATGCATACGAGCATCTTGGGGTTCAGCTAGCCTCACTAGCCAATTTGGAATCGGCGCAGTGAATTGATTATCAGATACCATCGGGGTATTCATCTTCAGCTCCCCAAATCGTTTCATCTGTAATCCATGTGTACCTGGTATAAATATATTTGCATTTCTGCAAGCATTTATAGCATCATGGATAAAGATACAGAAAAACCTTTCGCAAGGGATGTATGAACCCCTTGTCTTATCAACTTGAGCTTGAACCAAATCCCATATTAGTTCTGCATAGTCAGGAGCTTCTACTCTTATGAAAGAGTAGAACAACTTCAGCATTGGCGCAGTCAGGCTGTCGGATCCACTCCTTGTCATCGGCAAGCATCTGTTGATTATTGAGAAGATCACATACCACCTTGAGTGCAGATATTTCTTCTGAAACTTAGTCGGAGGAACATTACGGGCTCCAACATAACCAAGATCAAAGACAGATGACATCATCTGCTGAGTAGCAGGAAAAGCAGGAGCATTCAACACAACAAGAAATCTGAATATCATTCTGAAATCAGCCTTAGTGATACTCCTCCTCCCTTGAACTCCTCTCAGTTGAAATTCAAAATGAGCTTGTGTTCCCTCTGGATTTTCAGCAGTCGGTTGTGTAGCTTCCACAAACCTAATTGTTCTGTTAAGTAGCTCCAGATCTGTTACAGGTACACTGACTGTAGAGTTTAGAGCAGGCCACAGAGTGTGCCTCTCTAGAATAGAAGTCCAGTAGTTGCAGGGAATGTTGGTTTCAGAGTTGATGAAGTGATTGTTCGTCATTTAGCTGTATAAATAAGAAATAGAAGACCACAAGATATTTAACATAAAGCATATATCTCTATTCTTATTTGCCTTTGAAATCTTTTGTATATGTTTTATCTGTTATATTTTATGATTTTTATGGTTTTTCAAAGATATAAAAATCCTTTATTCTCAAATATGAACAAGTAATTGACAATCATGACATTCATATGATATTCATCACAATACAAATTCATCATGCAAAGTCAATTATATAACACAAAGAATCAGAACAACACTTAGTCAATTTTTTAAACACAATTCAAGCAGATTCGGTAGTCATGAAAACTTGAAATTCTGTAACCAAATAAGCTTGAGTTTTCAGATCAGAAAGATATAGAATAAACATGTTAAGTGTTTGAAGATAAAAATTAGAAAGTTTCAAGGTACCAAAAGTCACACTTGGTATCAAGAGAAGAACAGATTTGGTATCTCCAAAATTAAGATAAAGTCACTCAAACATGCATATTCTATCATGTAAAATCACAACCATAATCAATTAACCACTCAATTAGAAGCAGAACAACATGTTAATCGTATGAACAGACTCGGTACTGTAGATAGAACATATTCGGTAGGTACAGAATCCATCAAACAATCTATTAAACATGTAATCAAACTTGGTCAAATAATAGATCAATTAATATAACTCTGACTAGACAAGAATTCATGTTAATTAACCAAATCAATTGAGTTTAATCAAAGATTAGTAGAATACGACTCAGACTCGGTATAATCAACAAAATTTCAAAATTGAGAGTCATAATCCATTTATTTTGATCTTTTCTGGTTGAAAAACATTTAATTATCTCAGATCTACACATATGTATCTAAAGCAATGATTAAAATGAAATTATACCAAAGATTTGAAGAAACAGAAGAACGGACTCGGTAGATTAGGCAGATTCGGTATGTTCAGTAAGACTCGGTAGGTAATTAAGCACAGTAAGAGAGTTAGTTTGACTTTGACCCTCCTTTTATAGATACCGAAGATAAAATACCGAATGGGCTTTACCGAATGGGCCTATTTTACCGAATACAGTTCACTTTTCAAAACTTTATCAATTTAACTTCAAAATCTTGACAAATTGACTTTTCCTCTTAAAATTCATTTCAATCTTTTCATGATAAACAATTCTGAGACAATTTTTTTGAAAACTTTTAACTTACCGAATCTGTACTGTTGGATGTCAGATTCGGTATAATGCTAAAAATAGCATTTATTCAGTAAAAATCAAATATTTTTGGATTTTATCTTTTTCAATTTTTATGAATTTTTCAAAATAAGATTTGTACTTAAAAGAACTTTGAATTTGTGAACAAAGTACAAATCTTCAGTGATACCAATTGTTAAAATAGGTTGCATACTGTAACGTCCTCCCAATAGGGTCTGGAAAGAACGTCACTAATATCAAAACAAACCAACATATTATAATAAATGAGAACAATACTAAATGATGAATTTAACTTTAATGAGTACGCAGCGGAAAATGAAATATCGTTACAATGGCAGGAATAACAATATCGTAAATGTTCACATGCAGAAGTAATAAATGCGATATCTCTTGATCCTATGTCCAAGTAGCATCACATAAGCAGTAAGTATAAGAGCTTGAATCAAACAGCACCTGAGACAAAACATGCTAAAGTGTCAACCAAAAAGGTTGAGTGAAGTTCATAGGTTTAACAAAAAGTTTGTCGTTGTTTTAGACCACAAGATTTAGTTTGTAAAGTTGATCTCCCGCAGGATTAAAAAGTTATGCCAATGCGTGATATTTAGACTAAACGTTCAAGTTTGCCCCATGACAAGTTGTGTCTGTCCTTGTCGGTTTAATTTCATTATTAAGTAATACAATGACTTGGTCAAATGTATCGGGGACGTTACTCCTGATAGGCCTACCCCTAATAATTAAGCATGCCGCAGCAATTAAAAATATCACTGTAGGGACTTAGTCGGACATAACCGGGTATAGCATAGTTTAACAGTTTGGTACTTGTGTCTAAAGTGTAAAAAGTAAAAACAGCATGTGTCTCACCCCAAGTAAAAGTAAGTAAGTTTGCTAGCAATAAAGAGGGGCTATGAATTCACCTTAGTAAATAGAGAGAGAGAGTTATTCCTCGGAATAAAGAGTTGAACGAGTGAGCAGAAAAGTCAACCTATTGACATTTAAGAGTAGTTAAGTGTTTTTCCCATGTTTAAGTTTAAGTATGTGTTTGTTTTACTAAGTTTCTATTCCTAGTAAGTTACTATTTTTATAAAGTTTTCATTTTTAGAAAGTTTCTTATTTTACTAAGTTTCTATGACTAGAGAGTTTTTACTTTTATCAGTGTTTTCCATTTTAGGATACTTGCCGTATTAGATAAGCTTCCAATCACCCCTTTCCCTTCGAATGGCTAATTTAGATCTAGGGGCTTGAGCCATAGGACCCTTTAAATCGGAAATCCAGACCCTCTGCCTAGAATCTCATAGAAATCATTCGTCAAGAAAGTTCGAAGATCTATACATCTCTAATACATATCCCAAAATGTTTTATGTTACAATATAAGTAGTAGGTTATAGGTGCTAGTAATAGTAATAGTGTATACATGTTATTTATTTTATTTTTAATTGCATATAATTTATAACATTATTTACATGTTTCGGTAAAAATAATAATCGAAGTAAAAAGTAAAAAGTAAAAAGTAAAAAGTAAAAAAAATAAAAAGTAAGAAAAGAATACTTACTAGTAGTAATTCTTCAAAGAGAGAATGAGAGAAATTTCGGTGTGAGTTTGAATGGGAAATGAGGGCTATTTATACTTAAAAGAAAAAGAAATATTTAATTCTTAATGGGATTTTAAAATTAAAAAGTATTAAATGTTAGGTCATGGGATAATGCACAAAATAAAATAATAAAAGTAGTTTTTTTATTAAAATTTTTAATTAAAAAGTAATTTATTTATTTATTTATTTTTTATTTATTTTAAGGATTTTTTATGTAAATAAACAAATTTATTTAATATTTTTCCAAGAATATTTGTCAATAATATTTTATTTTTTATTTTATTTTATTTTTGTTTTATTTAATTAATAAATACAAATTTTGCATAAAAATAATAAATAATTCGGTATTTTGTATTTTTAATAATAATTATGATTTTAATTATTAAACTATAGTTTTAGTAAGTTTGTAAATATTATTACATTTATATATAATTGGATTTATTATATAGTTATATATATAATACATTAACTAAATAATAAAAGTGATACAAAGTTTATATACTTAGTTAAATTATGTCAAATTATATAAATTAATAATATATTATTTATTTAAGCGTACATTGTTAACTAAAAATTACTATTCGGTCAATATTTAATTGTATATAACAACCCTTAATACATATAGTCAGACATATAACCCTAGGGTTAATTCAGTAATTTAGAAGTCGAAAAGTGAGGGTTGTTACACATACTGAGATGTATACAAGCCTTAGTGAATTATTTCAGATATAAAACAAAGAATTTATGAATTCACTTTTGAAAAACAATATTTTTTTGAGTAATTTTCTCATTTTTTCCCTTTTTCTCCCCCTCAAAATGTGATATACAAGAAAGTAAATCAGCATTTTGATAAAATTCCTAAGAAAATGAATTAACTCCCCCTTGAAATATGATATCAATGAGTTACCTCCCTCTTACGTAACCATTGAACAATTATATCATAAGTGTAAAGGCTCCCCCTTAAAAGATGATATCCAAAGCATATGAAAGTAGTTGCTCCCCCTAGAAAGTATCTACTCCCCCTAAACACAAGATCCCAAGAATAAGTCCCAACAGATCTAAGGAATATCAAGCACTATACTCTACCATGGCAATCTCTTTGATCAAGAACTTTAGCCTAAGTTCATCTAAGAGCTTAGTGAACATGTCAGCTAATTACACTTTGGTAGGCACAAAGTATAACTCTACATCCCCTTTCTCTACATGGTCCTTAATGAAATGATAGCGAATATCTATGTGTTTGGTCTTAGAATGCTGGACCGGGTTTGAAATGTCCCGTTCTTATTGATTAAAAACGTTCCATATTAATTGATTTCGTTGCGAGGTTTTGACCTCTATATGAGACGTTTTTCAAAGACTGCATTCATTTTTAAAACAAACCATAACCTTTATTTCATAAATAAAGGTTTAAAAAGCTTTACGTAGATTATCAAATAATGATAATCTAAAATATCCTGTTTACACACGACCATTACATAATGGTTTACAATACAAATATGTTACATCGAAATCAGTTTCTTGAATGCAGTTTTTACACAATATCATACAAACATGGACTCCAAATCTTGTCCTTATTTTAGTATGCAACAGCGGAAGCTCTTAATATTCACCTGAGAATAAACATGCTTTAAACGTCAACAAAAATGTTGGTGAGTTATAGGTTTAACCTATATATATCAAATCGTAACAATAGACCACAAGATTTCATATTTCAATACACATCCCATACATAGAGATAAAAATCATTCATATGGTGAACACCTGGTAACCGACAATAACAAGATGCATATATAAGAATATCCCCATCATTCCGGGACACCCTTCGGATATGATATAAATTTCGAAGTACTAAAGCATCCGGTACTTTGGATGGGGTTTGTTAGGCCCGATAGATCTATCTTTAGGATTCGCGTCAATTAGGGTGTCTGTTCCCTAATTCTTAGATTACCAGACTTAATAAAAAGGGGCATATTCGATTTCGATAATTCAACCATAGAATGTAGTTTCACGTACTTGTGTCTATTTTGTAAATCATTTATAAAACCTGCATGTATTCTCATCCCAAAAATATTAGATTTTAAAAGTGGGACTATAACTCACTTTCACAGATTTTTACTTCGTCGGGAAGTAAGACTTGGCCACTGGTTGATTCACGAACCTATAACAATATATACATATATATCAAAGTATGTTCAAAAATATATTTACAACACTTTTAATATATTTTGATGTTTTAAGTTTATTAAGTCAGCTGTCCTCGTTAGTAACCTACAACTAGTTGTCCACAGTTAGATGTACAGAAATAAATCGATAAATATTATCTTGAATCAATCCACGACCCAGTGTATACGTATCTCAGTATTGATCACAACTCAAACTATATATATTTTGGAATCAACCTCAACCCTGTATAGCTAACTCCAACATTCACATATAGAGTGTCTATGGTTGTTCCGAAATATATATAGATGTGTCGACATGATAGGTCGAAACATTGTATACGTGTCTATGGTATCTCAAGATTACATAATATATAATACAAGTTGATTAAGTTATGGTTGGAATAGATTTGTTACCAATTTTCACGTAGCTAAAATGAGAAAAATTATCCAATCTTGTTTTACCCATAACTTCTTCATTTTAAATCCGTTTTGAGTGAATCAAATTGCTATGGTTTCAAATTGAACTCTATTTTATGAATCTAAACAAAAAAAGTATAGGTTTCTAGTCGGAAAAATAAGTTACAAGTCGTTTTTGTAAAGGTAGTCATTTCAGTCGAAAGAACGACGTCTAGATGACCATTTTAGAAAACATACTTCCACTTTGAGTTTAACCATAATTTTTGGATATAGTTTCATGTTCATAATAAAAATCATTTTCTCAGAATAACAACTTTTAAATCAAAGTTTATCATAGTTTTTAATTAACTAACCCAAAACAGCCCGCGGTGTTACTATGACGGCGTAAATCCGGTTTTACGGTGTTTTTCGTGTTTCCAGGTTTTAAATCATTAAGTTAGCATATCATATAGATATAGAACATGTGTTTAGTTGATTTTAAAAGTCAAGTTAGAAGGATTAACTTTTGTTTGCGAACAAGTTTAGAATTAACTAAACTATGTTCTAGTGATTACAAGTTTAAACCTTCGAATAAGATAGCTTTATATGTATGAATCGAATGATGTTATGAACATCATTACTACCTTAAGTTCCTTGGATGAACCTACTGGAAAAGAGAAAAATGGATCTAGCT
This sequence comes from Rutidosis leptorrhynchoides, assembly GCF_046630445.1. NCBI lineage: Eukaryota > Viridiplantae > Streptophyta > Magnoliopsida > Asterales > Asteraceae > Rutidosis > Rutidosis leptorrhynchoides. Next base: position 149,144,184 of record NC_092339.1, read on the forward strand.
TCAATGGATCCTTGGATGGCTCAAAGTTCTTGAAGCAAAATCATGACACGAAAACAAGTTCAAGTAAGATCATCACTTGAAATAAGATTGTTATAGTTATAGAAATTGAACCAAAGTTTGAATATGATTATTACCTTGTATTAGAATGATAACCTACTGTAAGAAACAAAGATTTCTTGAGGTTGGATGATCACCTTACAAGATTGGAAGTGAGCTAGCAAACTTGAAAGTATTCTTGATTTTATGAAACTAGAACTTTTGGAATTTATGAAGAACACTTAGAACTTGAAGATAGAACTTGAGAGAGTTCAATTAGATGAAGAAAATTGAAGAATGAAAGTGTTTGTAGGTGTTTTTGGTCGTTGGTGTATGGATTAGATATAAAGGATATGTAATTTTGTTTTCATGTAAATAAGTCATGAATGATTACTCATATTTTTGTAATCTTATGAGATATTTCATGCTAGTTGCCAAATGATGGTTCCCACATGTGTTAGGTGACTCACATGGGCTGCTAAGAGCTGATCATTGGAGTGTATATACCAATAGTACATACATCTAAAAGCTGTGTATTGTACGAGTACGAATACGGGTGCATACGAGTAGAATTGTTGATGAAACTGAACGAGAATGTAATTGTAAGCATTTTTGTTAAGTAGAAGTATTTTGATAAGTGTATTGAAGTCTTTCAAAAGTGTATAAATACATATTAAAACACTACATGTATATACATTTTAACTGAGTCGTTAAGTCATCGTTAGTCGTTACATGTAAGTGTTGTTTTGAAACCTTTAGGTTAACGATCTTGTTAAATGTTGTTAACCCAATGTTTATAATATCAAAAGAGATTTTAAATTATTATATTATCATGATATTATGATGTACGAATATCTCTTAATATGATATATATACATTAAATGTCGTTACAACGATAAATGTTACATATATGTCTCGTTTCAAAATCATTAAGTTAGTAGTCTTGTTTTTACATATGTAGTTCATTGTTAATATAATTAATGATATGTTTACTTATCATAATATCATGTTAACTATATATATAACCATATATATGTCATCATATAGTTTTTTACAAGTTTTAACGTTCGTGAATCACCGGTCAACTTGGGTGGTCAATTGTCTATATGAAACCTATTTCAATTAATCAAGTCTTAACAAGTTTGATTGCTTAACATGTTGGAAACATTTAATCATGTAAATATCAATCTCAATTAATATATATAAACATGGAAAAGTTCGGGTCACTACAGGGTTGCTTGTAATTACAATAGCACTTTGTGAATCACAGTAAATTGAGGTCTTAGAAAACTTAAAGCCATAGTCTAAAAGTTGAATTTGCATCCACAAAACTTGTGAACAACAATGAGCTGCAGCAATGTACTCAGACTCAGCTGTTGATAAAGACACACAGTTCTGCTTTTTGGATGACCAACCAACTAGCCTATTCCCCAACATCTGAATTGATCCAGATGTGCTTTTTCTATCAACATGGCAACCGCCATGATCCGCATCAGTGTAAGCAGTGAGATTGAAAATGGATCCATGAGGATACCAGATCCCAAGGTTAGGTGTACCTTTAAGGTACTGAAAAATCCTAACAGCCACTTTGGAATGAGATTTCTTAGGGTTTGACTGAAAGCGGGCACAGACAGTTACAGCAAGTGTAATGTCAGGTCGACTTGCAGTCAGATACATTAAAGAACCAACCATGCTTCGATAAAGCGTAATATCAAAGGGTTCCCCATTAGTATCAACATCCAGTAAAGTCCTCATTGGGGTTGTCATTGGTTTTAAAGCAGTCATTTTAAAACTTTTTAGTATATCATTGATATACTTTGTTTGACTGAGAAAAATCCCGTTTGGTAATTGTTTTACTTGTAACCCCAAAAAGAAATTTAACTGGTCAAGCATGCTCATTTCGAATTTATTGGCCATAAGGTCACCAAATTCTTTGCATAAGGCCGGGGACGTGGAACCAAAAATAATGTCATCAACGTAAATTTGAACCAAGAGAATGTGACCGTGGTTTTTACGGATGAATAGCGTTGTATCAATCATTCTACGAGAAAAGCCATTATCCAGCAAATACTTTGTTAAGGTCTCGTACCATGCACGCGGTGGTTGCTTCAGACCATACAAAGCCTTTTCCAAGTAGTATACGTGATTTGGATGAATGGGATCAATAAAGCCTTCTGGTTGATCGACATAGACTTCCTCTTGAAGATGACCGTTCAGAAAAGCAGTTTTGACATCCATTTGAAACACCGTAAACTTCATAAAAGAAGCAAAGGCAAGGAAAAGACGAATAGCCTCAATCCGAGCAACCGGAGCAAACGTCTCGTCATTATCAATACCCTCTTGTTGTCGATATCCCTTGGCCACAAGACGTGCCTTATTCCGAACCACAATTCCATCAGAATCCTTCTTGTTCTTAAAAATCCACTTAACCCCTATTGGTCGTTGACCCATTGGTCTTGGAACTAATCGGCATACTTTCAACCGTTCAAATTGATTAATCTCTTCTTACATTGCAACCACCCTGTTCGGATCTAGTAAAGCTTGAGCAACTGTTGTTGGTTCAATCTTACTAAGAAAGGCTGTGTATAGACACATATTCCAAGTAGCCCTTCGAGTTGAGACTGGAGCAGATGCATCACCAATAATAAGATCTATTGGATGAATTTTAGTCCATCGGTGATGTGGAAGAGGTTATTCATCAGTGGTATCCATTGAAACATCAACCGTTGTTGACGTTGAGCCTTGATCTGCTTGATCTGATGTAACATTATCTAATGGATTCAATTGAATATCTGGAGAAACAGCTGGAGTTGTATCAATTGATGAATATTGAATTGGTTCAATATTATCAGTAACTGGAGGTGGTAGGGAGGATGAAGAAGCAACAGGTGAATCAGTTGGTGTTGTATCTTCATCAAAAAGACTTTGTTGAGTCTCCACAGTAGTTGACTGTGACGGTGTAACCGATACGGCTTGAACATTTGAATGCCATTGAGGAGCATAAAGACTATCAAACAAGATATCCAGTTCCTCTGATGTAACCGTAGGAACACCCTTCGTCGAGAAAATTGAGTTTTGCGCGGAAGAAGTAGTAGCCGGGTTAGGATCGGGTTTTGAACTGAGATGTTCAAAAGCCATTCCCGAAAATTCATCGAACTTGACATTTATGCTCTCTTTAATCATTTTAGATCAAACTTTCCGAGGCTGTCAAAATTGTTAAGCACATAGCATATACAACCAAAGACACGGAAATATTTGACATTCGGGCGTCTACCGTATAATAACTGATAATGCTAAAAACGAACATATATTTCATAGCATTATTCCTCAAGAAAGATAAGCTTTTAGTTGCAATTGTTCTATTTACAAGTGATATTCGTTTAAATAATAAAAGGTGAAGACAAAAGACAGATTCGACGAATTGAAGACGCAAACGACCAAAAAGCTCAAAAGTACAAAAAACAATAAAAAAGGTTCCAATTATTGATAAGAAATGTCTCGAAATTACAAGAGTACAAGATTCAAAACGCAAAGTATAAGATATTAAATGGTACGCAAGGACGTTTGAAAATCCGGAACCGGGACATGAGTCAACTCTCAACGCTCGACGCAACGGACTAAAAATTACAAGTTAACTATGTATATAAATATAATATAATATATAATTAATTATATTAATTATATATATATTATATTTATAAATAAATCGTCGGCAAGAAAGACTCCAAAAGCTGGTGAGCTGTATTTTCAATCTCCGCGACTCGCGGAGTTTGAAGGCCAAAAATGCCGCGAGTCGCGGAGCCCCAAGTTTTGAAAGTCCCTATAAAAGCAACCGAATTCTGAGCATTTTTAATCCATCATATATCATTCTCTCTATCTATATACGTAAAATATATATATATATAATTTATATTTTAATTTTAATTTTAATTTTAATCCTAATAATAAGGGTATGTTAGCGAATGTTGTAAGGGTGTAAGTCGAAATTCTGTCCGTGTAACGCTACGCTATTTTTAATCATTGTAAGTTATGTTAAACCTTTTTAATTTAATGTCTTGTAGCTAAGTTATTATTATGCTTATTTAATCCGAAGTAATCATGATGTTGGGCTAATTACTAAAATTGGGTAATTGGGCTTTGTACCATAATTAGGGTTTGGATAAAAGAACGACACTTGTGGAAATTAGACTATGGGTTATTAATGGGTTTTATATTAACTAAACAATACCTTGTTAATTTAATATACAAACTTATAATTCGATGTATTTATATATAACCACATACGCTTGACTGGGTACGGTGGACGGGATATCTATAAATACCAATAATTATTCATTTTACCGGATACAGAACTGGATTAATAGTTAATAGACTTGTTGAAACAGGGGTGAATTACATTCAAGGGTAATTGGTGTAATTGTTAACAAAGTAGTAAAACCTTGGTTTACACGCAGTCGATAACCTGGTGTATTCATTAAACAAAGTATTAAAACCTTGTTACAATTCGAATCCCCAATTAGTTGGAATATTTGACTTCGGGAATAAGAATAATTTGACGAAGGCTTTCGCTCTTTATATTTATGACTGATGGACTATTATGGACAAATCCGTATGGACATATTAAATAATCCAGGACAAAGGACAATTAACCCATGGGCATAAAACTAAAATCAACACGTCAAACATTATGATTACGGAAGTTTAAATAAGCATAATTCTTTTATTTCATATTTAATTTCCTTTATTTTATATTTAATTGCACTTCTAATTATCGCATTTTTATTATATTTAATTACACTTTTAATTATCGTACTTTTTAATTATCGCAAGTTTATTTTATCGCACTTTTATTATTCGCAATTTCATTATCGTTATTTACTTTATGCTTTAATTTAAGTCTTGTATTTATTTTTATTATTTTACATTTGGTTTTAACTGCGACTAAAGTTTTAAAATCGACAAACCGGTCATTAAACGGTAAAAACCCCCCTTTATAATAATAATATTACTTATATATGTATTTGTATTTTTGTAAAAGTAAACTAATATAGCGTTAAGCTTTGTTTAAAGATTTCCCTGTGGAACGAACCGGACTTACTAAAAACTACACTACAGTACGATTAGGTACACTGCCTATAAGTGTTGTAGCAAGGTTTAAGTATATCCATTCTATAAATAAATAAATATCTTGTGTAAAATTGTATCGTATTTAATAGTATTTCCTGAAAAATTTAATAGCTATTTCGTATACACCTCGCGACACATCAAGTTATTTTTGGCGCCGCTGCCGGGGAATCTCTTAAACGCCGGAAGCGCAACGCTACATAAAAAAAAAGATTTTTAGTTTACTTTTATTAAAATTCGTTTTTATAAAAGTACGTTTTAAATATTCGAAAATATAAAAAGAAAAACAAAAATTTATATATTTTTAAGAGTTTGTTAAAAGTTTTATAAGTTTCTTTATTTTTATTTTAGTTTATAAAAATATAAGTTTTATTTAAATATCTTTTATTTATATAAAAACAGAAAATTAGAAAGAAAAAAAAACGCGTCGATTTAAAACTGTACCAGAGTTGAAATTTGAACCCCGCGAGTCGCGGGGTTTGCTGTATCGAATACTGCAAGTCGCGGAGATAATCTGACACGCCTGCCAGAAACCCTAACTGCAATTAATACGGAGTAATTATTATTATTATTAATTAATTAAGATTTAGGTTTTTAATTAAATTAATATTTAATTTTAATCATTTAGTTATATTAAGTTTTAATTAGTTTTATTTATATATTTAAATTAATACTTTATAAAATAATATAAAAATAATATTTTTATAAAAATTGTACTTTTTACAACTTTTTGTATATTTTTATATTTTGTCCATTTTTAATTGTTTTAGCGTAAAATTTGTATTTTTAGCTCATATTTAGTTTTGAACTTAGTTTTTGCCATAGTTATTTTTACTTCTAGATTTTTAGGCTTTGCCGTATAATTCCTTAAGTGCTTTTTCTTTAGACTAAGATTTAGGTACTTTAGAATTTTGCGACGCCTTTTTAAGTTTTAGTTTCTTTTTAAGTTATTTCCATTTGGGATATAGTTTTTCCTGTAAGCTTTAATATTTTTAGACGACTTTTACCTATGTATCAATTATCATTCCAATTAGTAATCTCAATTTGCGATTATAATTTTAAGTTAGTTGTAGTAATAAGTTTAGGTTAGTCAAGTATTTTTAAGTTTTATAAGTTTCTTTTATTTTTCCGTCACCTTTTATTTTTCAACCATTTTTCTTTTTCGACCTTTTTCGACGAGCTCTTTTTCTTTCTTATTTCTCGCTATTCTAGTTTTTAGGACATAGATTTTTATTCTACTTCTTATCTAAATTTCTTAAAATTACGAAAATTTATTTTAAGTGGTTAAATTGATAGACATCAAAATTTTCTGGTTCGTAGTAATAGTTGGATTTGTACGTAGACCGGGTTATTGGAGCCAAACAGTCTTCAATTATATTGAGACCAAACGAATCCTGCCCCTCTGCTGCATCTTTTGGCTATTCGAAACGTGGGAAAAATAAGAAAAGTCTATTGATTGGATAACTTATTATAATTTTTCTTTCCTTTTAAAAACTAATAGGATATTCAGTGAATGCACCGAGCAAGACGTTCACCACCTGTAACTAGATCAAGACATTTAGCAAATATTACCGCCGTTGATTTTTCTTTAGAATCGTCATCCAGTCAACCAAGTACTTCAGTTCAAATTTCCGATAATCCATTTTTTGAACCCGACCTCACAATTGAGAATCCGGAGAATATTCAGGAACGGTTCGTAGATCCTGAACCACTAAACTTTCCTCCGGAACCATCAATCATTCAAACAGAGATTGTTGAGGAACGAACCATTAAATCAGAATCCTCTAGTGATTCAGATTCAACAAATTCAATTATGGAGAATCTGGAACCTTTAAGTATGGAAGACCGAATGAGAGCTAAACGCACTGGCCAAGGTCACGCAATTACTCATCCAGACATTAATGCGCCAGATTATGAAATCAAAGGACAAATGAACATTTACGTACCTTTAATAGGATCTGCACACTATTTAAAATCCGAGAAGTGGAGGATGAACAGATATATCTCATGTTATTTCCCTGGACTTTAAAGGGAGAAGCCAAAGATTGGTTGGAATCGTTACCTGAAGGGGCGATCGATACATGGGACGTTTTAGTTGACAAATTTCTTAAACAATTCTTTCCGGCATCTAAAGCCGTAAGACTTCAAGCAGAAATTGTTACGTTCACACAGAAACCAAATGAAACTCTATATGAGGCGTGGACTAGATATGGAAAGTTATTAAGAGGATGTCCGCAACATGGTTTAGACACCTGTCAAATAGTACAAATATTCTACCTAGGATGCGACATCACTACAAGGAAAGACATAGATATAGCAGCTGGTGGTTCTATTATGAAGAAAACCGAAACTGATGCTTACAAAATTATTGATAACACTGCTTCCCACTCACATGAGTGGCACCAAGAAAAAGACATCGTTAGATCATCTAAAGCAGCTAGAGCCGATTCTAGCCATGACTTAGATTCCATTTCCGCAAAGATAGATGCTGTGGAGAGACGAATGGAAAAGATGACTAAGGATATTCACTCAATACGAATTAGTTGTGAGCAGTGTGGAGGACCGCATTTGACAAAAGATTGTCTCAGTATTGAATTAACAATGGAACAAAGAGAGAATATTTCATACATAAACCAAAGGCCTGGAAATAATTATCAGAATAATTATCAACCGCCAAGACCAATTTACAATCAAAACCAGAATTATAACCGAAATATTCCATACAACAACCAACAAGGTCCTAGCAATCAACAAGTATCCAATAATACTTACAACCAGCAAAGACCTAATTTTCAAAACAAACCACCACAACAAACCGATGATAAAAAGCCGAATTTAGAAGATATGATGACGAAGCTAGTTGAAACTCAAACGCAGTTTTTCACATCTCAAAAACAAACCAATGAACAAAATGCTCAAGCATTTAGAAATCAACAAGCTTCTATTCAAAATCTGGAACAAGAAGTAAGTAACCTAGCAAGGTTAATAGGTGAAAGAAAACCGGGAAGTCTACCTAGTGATACAAATGCTAACCCCCGGAATGAAACAGCTAAAGCTATTACCACAAGAAGTGGTACAACACTTAAACCACCTGAAATACCTTTAACTTCTGATGAAGCTATTCCTACTCCACAAGAACCACAACCTGATCAAGATAAGGAAAAAGAACCGGTAGTTGAAAAGGTTAATGAAGATAACACAGTTAAGGCTAAACCTTATGTTAAACCATACCAACCACCACTTCCTTACCCAAGTAAAATGAAGAAAGAGAAACTTGAAGCCGAGCAATCCAAATTCTTGGATATGTTTAAACAGATAAATGTAAATCTTCCTTTCATTGATGTGATTTCAGGAATGCCTAGATATGCTAAATTCTTGAAAGATCTAATCTCAAATAGAAAGAAAATGGAAGAACTCTCGGCTGTTACTATGAATGCTAATTGTTCAGCAGTGCTGTTGAATAAGATACCAGAAAAATTATCTGATCCAGGAAGTTTCACAATTCCATGTTTTCTGGGTAGTCTTAGTTCAATAGAAGCATTAGCAGATTTAGGTGCTAGTATAAATCTAATGCCGTATTCACTATACGCTAAACTAGACCTTGGAGAATTGAAACCAACCAGAATAAGCATACAACTAGCCGATAGATCAATAAAATATCCTAGAGGGATAATGGAGAACATGCTAGTTAAAGTTGGTACTTTAGTATTTCCAGTAGATTTTGTTGTTTTGGACATGGAAGAAGATTCTCAAGTTCCTCTCATATTAGGAAGACCATTCTTAAACACGGCTAAAGCAATGATAGACGTGTTCGGTAAGAAACTGACCCTAAGTATAGAGGATGAGAGTGTTACCTTTTTAGTTGATAGATGTTATTATATTCAAACTATAGATGCACATACAGAATTATTAGAAGAATTTTCAGAATTACAAGGAACAGGAGAATGTTCTTTAGGAGAAGGTAATGAACCAATTGATGAAGCTGAAATGTTAGCTACACTTATAGCTAATGGATATGAACCAACAACAGAAGAAATTCAAATGCTAAAAGAAGAAGACAGATATCGATATAAATCATCGATAGAAGAACCTCCAAAATTAGAGTTAAAGCCACTTCCAAACCATTTGGAATACGCTTATTTACATGGTGAATCTGAATTACCTGTAATAATATCGTCTTCTCTTACTGAAAATGAGAAATCACAACTCATTTCTGTGTTGAAAGCTCATAAACCAGCCATTGCATGGAAGATTCATGATATTAAAGGAATAAGTCCTTCGTATTGCACACATAAAATCCTTATGGAAGAAGGTCATAAAACGTATGTGCAACGCCAATGAAGACTAAATCCTTATATGCAAGATGTAGTTAAGAAAGAGATTATTAAACTGCTAGATGCAGGTTTAATTTATCCAATCTCTGATAGTCCATGGGTAAGCCCAGTTCAATGCGTGCCTAAGAAGGGTGGCATGACTGTCATTACAAATGAGAAAAATGAGCTTATTCCTACTAGGACTGTAACAGGATGGCGTGTGTGTATTGATTATAGAAAATTAAATGACGCCACCAGAAAAGATCACTTTCCCTTACCTTTCATAGATCAAATGTTGGAAAGATTAGCCGGAAATAGTTACTATTGTTTTCTAGATGGATTTTCCGGATATTTTCAAATTCCAATAGCACCCGAAGATCAAGAGAAAACCACATTCACGTGCCCTTATGGTACTTTTGCTTACAAACGCATGCCATTTGGACTTTGCAACGCCCCTGCAACCTTTCAAAGGTGTATGATGGCGATTTTTCATGACATGATAGAAGAATGCATGGAAGTTTTCATGGATGACTTTTCAGTCTTCGGTGATACATTTGAATCATGTCTAGTTAATCTGGAACGAATGCTTATTAGATGCGAACAATCAAATCTAGTTCTTAATTGGGAGAAATGCCATTTTATGGTTAAAGAAGGCATCTTTCTTGGTCATAAAATTTCAAAAGAAGGAATTGAAGTGGATAGAGCTAAAGTAGATGTAATTGCTAAACTTCCACATCCCACCAATGTTAGAGGAGTTAGGAGTTTTCTAGGGCATGCCGGGTTTTACCGACGTTTCATAAAAGATTTTTCTAAAATTGCCACTCCTATGAATAAACTCCTAGAAAAGGATGCTCCATTCATCTTTTCAGATGAGTGTATCAAATCTTTTAATATTCTTAAAAAAAAACTTACTAATGCACCGATCATGATAACACCAAATTGGAATCTACCATTTGAACTAATGTGCGATGCAAGTGATTTTGCAATGGGAGCCATTTTAGGACAAAGGATTGAAAAACGATTTCAACCTATATATTATGCTAGTAAGACATTACAAGGAGCACAAACGAATTATACAACTACTGAAAAAGAACTCCTTGCTATTGTCTTTGCTTTTGACAAATTTCGATCATATCTCGTTTTAGCAAAAACGGTGGTCTATACCGACCATTCTGCTCTTAGATACCTATTTTCGAAACAAGATGCTAAACCAAGATTAATCCGTTGGATCTTACTCTTACAAGAGTTTGATATTGAAATCCGAGATAAAAGAGGAGCAGAAAATCTCGCCGCTGATCATCTTTCTCGTCTTGAAAATCCCGAATTAGAAGTTCTAAATGAATCGGCCATACAAGACAACTTTCCTGATGTATATCTATTGAAGATAGATTATAAAGAAATTCCATGGTTTGCAGACTATGCCAACTACTTAGTTTGTGGATTCCTTGAAAAAGGATTATCATACCAAAAACGAAAGAAATTCTTCAGTGATATAAAACACTATTTTTGGGAAGATCCACATCTGTTTAAAAGTTGTCCCGATGGAATAATACGCCGATGTGTATTTGGAGATGAAGCTAGTAAAATTTTAAACCATTATCACACAGGACCAACAGGAGGGCATTATGGGCCTCAACTAACATCAAGAAAAGTTTATGATACTGGATTCTATTGGCCTACAATTTACAAAGACGCACACCTTCTTTGCAAATCCTGTGATGCTTGTCAAAGAGCCGGAAAAATAAGTCAACGTGATGAAATGCCACAAAATGTCATCCAAGTATGTGAAGTATTTGACATTTGGGGTATTGACTTTATGGGTCCATTTCCAAAATCTCATAATAATCTATATATACTCGTAGCCATTGATTATGTATCTAAATGGGCGGAAGCACAAGCTCTCCCAACTAACGATGCACGAGTTGTAGTCAATTTTTTGAAACGTCTTTTTGCAAGGTTTGGAACACCGAAAGCTTTAATAAGTGATCGGGGTACTCATTTTTGTAATAATCAACTTGAGAAAGTTCTTAAAAGATATGGAGTAACTCATAAAATCTCCACCGCATATCATCCACAAACAAGTGGACAAGTTGAAAATACCAACCGAGCTTTAAAACGTATTCTAGAGAAAACCGTAGGATCAAATCTGAAGGAATGGTCCATTAAATTGGAGGATGCACTCTGGGCTTTTAGAACAGCCTACAAAACTCCAATTGGAACCACACCTTTTAGACTTGTTTATGGAAAAGCATGTCATCTTCCAGTAGAAATTGAACACAAAGCATTTTGGGCTTTGAAAACATGTAATCTTGATTTACATGAAGCCGGACGTCTACGATTAAGTCAACTAAACGAATTAGAAGAATTAAGGCATGAAGCATACAAAAATTCGTTAATCTATAAAGAAAGAACGAAGAAATGGCATGATAAAAGAATCAGAAGTTCAAAAGAATTTAAAGAAGGAGACAGAGTTCTTCTTTTCAATTCACGATTCAAGCTATTTCCTGGAAAATTGAAATCAAGATGGTCTGGACCATTCATAGTCAAAAGAGTTTTCCCATACAGAACGATAGAATTAATAAATTCAAATGGAATTGAATTTAAAGTTAATGGTCACAGAGTTAAACATTACATACATGGTCCGATGGAAGTTGACAATGAAGTTAATCATAATTTCACCACCCAAGAAAACCTTCAAAATGAAAACATAAATATGTTATCAACAACATATGAAAAATCAAAACTGAAATATAGGGAGGATTCAAATTTGAGTGATGAAGAAGAATTCCTATACAAACCTCCCATTCCAAGAAACGAAGAAAAATGTGAACAAGAAATTCAAATAGAAATGAAAGAATCAAGGAAAGAACACCCAAAAAAAGTTTACAAACCAACTCGACTTACTAAAGCAGGAGACCCGGGTGAATTTATCATTTCTTGCTTACTTAATGATGGTGCTGTATATAATGGACTCGCAGATTTAGGAGCAAGTGCAAATATTATGCCTCTTTCCTTATACAAAAGATTAGGCATGGGTAAATTAAAACCAACCAAAATAGGTGTTCAATCATTTGACCAAACCATTAAACACCCGGTTGGAATAGCAAATAATTTACTTGTTAACGTGGGAAGTTTGACCTTTGTTGCAAACTTCATAGTGATTAATATGGAGGAAAACCTTGATGTTCCTCTAATTCTAGGTCGCCCATTTTTAGCAACCAACGAGGCATTCATTGATGTAAGAGAAGGTAGAATGACACTTAGGAATGGTGATACATCGATCACCTTTGTGAACCGAAAGTTTAGATCTCCACAAACCAAAACTGTTAGGCCAATAAAAACGCATAAGTATGGGGAAGATGAAGAAACACTTAATGATGATCCAATCACAAAGAATGCCGTTGATGATACGAAATTAGATGAACCCATTTTTAACAGTTCAACGAAGAAACTTTATAAACGGATTCACGATGCTAAGATTAAAGGAAACTTTAAGTTATATAACCGATTAATATCCAATTTATCGTCAAAAGAAAAGGCAATGTTAGTTGAATTTGTGAAAGTTACGAAGGAAATCAACAAATGGATTGAAGTAAAAGTCAAAGATATACAAGTTGTTGATGATTCAATTGAAAATAATGTTAATCACAATTTCGATACCACAGCTAACTAAATGTGGGGAGAATCAAGTCTTTAAAGGATAATATGTATTTCTGTTAGAGTTAGATTGTCTGTTTTCGTGTAGTTCTCGAAAATGGAACCCGAATGGTCTTTCCCTAGCAGACCCTAAAGAACTAGTCTTCTCCCCCCATTCTGAATTTTTATTTTTTTTAGGAAATGAAGACTGCCTGTGAACTAAACCATGGTCTAATGCTACACGCGTTGATCACTAAACGTAATAATGACACACTTCCGAGCGAAATAGTATCAGTAATCAGAGAAAGAATGGACGGAGTTAGAAAAGAATCCAGATGCGAAGATAATAAGTTACAATTTGGTAAAGGAAAATCAAAATCCGCAGCGAAAAGAAGAGCACGACACCTAGAAAGATGTCACAAATGCGGAAAATGGTCACATGGAGGTAAATGTTCAAATAATCAAACCTATTCAAATACCGAATTTGTTACTTTATGCAGAGACGGACCGTTCATATGTTTAGAAGAAAAGACACTGAATGCTCGAGGTTACGCCTATGTAGCCATGGAAAACCAATTAAACCGACTATCTTATGAATGGGATAGATCATATAACTAAGAAATCTATTTCACAGGTAAGTCTGTACAGTTTTTATTTTATTTTTTATTTTATTTTTAACCTTTTGATAATAAACGCTAATTTGTTCGCTATAAAGTATTAAATTGGTATTGAATAAAATTAGGTTTGGCGACCGAAATTATTGATATCATACAAAAATTTATTACATCACTGCGAAATTTAACGTTTATTCTTAAGGTATAAATATCTTTAATTAATCAACCAAAAATATTTCAAAAATTCGTCATGAGTTAAATTAGGTCTTGGAACCGAAATTACTTTACCGAAAAGAGGGGCGCATATTTTTGATAATATTTGATTGATTAAAGTGGGATAAAAAGCCAAAAAGATTTTTAATTTTATTTTTACCATGTTTTTAAAATTAATATATAAATCTTAAATTAATATTGTAAACTTTGTAAAAACAATATATTTAAAATTGTAAATATTTGAAAAATTAATATAAGTTTGGTGTGAATTTATAATATGAATTTTTAAATTAAGTTTGGTGTAATTTTTTAATTTAAAAAAAAAAATATGAATTTTTAATTTTATGCATTTCAAGTTGTAAGTTTGGTGTGAATTTTTAATATTAATTTTAAATTTATATTTAAATTGTGTGAATTTAAAAACAAAAATTTACTTTATCTCATTAAGTTAAAAATATGATTTTTAAAATTCGTCGTAAGTTGAAGACTAGGTCTTTAAACCGAAATTGCTTTACCCGAGGGAGGGACGAGAACTTTTATTATCATTATTTTTAATCTTATTAAATTAAAGTATGCCAAAAACATTAAAAACCCCAAAAATCTTAGCTTTTAAAACAATCGCTACAAAAAGACAAATTTTAAAATTTTGTCGAAGGACGGACTAGGACATCGATCCGAAACGACCTCGTCCTAAATAACAAGGGAAACAAAATTTTAAAAATAATTACTTAATTGTTTTAATTAATATAAGATGTTAAAAAAAAAAAAAAGCAAACTCCGCGACTCGCGGAGTTTGAAGCCTTAAACACCGCGACTCGCGGAGGGATGAAATTACAGAAAAAAATAATAAAACTGCTGAAGTGATCAGTCCCAACACACCACACCAAAAATACTGAAAAAACACTGCGAAAAACCCGAAAAAAATCGAAAAAAAACCCCCAAAATCACAATTTTTAACCGTTAATCATCAAATCTTTTACTAAAATCATGTTGAGAAGGATGCTATCTAGGAATTACTCAAGAAAAACGGTAAATTTCTACACCTAAACACCATTTAATCTGAAATTTGGTGTTCTTGAGCAATTTTTTCCCCAATTTGATTTTGATGCTTTTTAGTGTAATTAGGCTTAAATTGTTTATGTATTATTCTTGTATAACCTAGATTGATGCTGTTTAACATGATTAGAAGCCTTAAACTTCAAATTTTGAGTAATCTAGGGTTTGTGTTCTTGAGCAAATTTGGGGCTTTTTGATATAAACAGGTTATGGCCGATTTTTGTCATGAATTGTTGCTAAATTAAGTAGTGTAACATGTTTAGGTAGTTAAATGATCCAAACTTTGAGCCTAAACATGATTTTGAGAATTAAAGTGGACTTTTTCAAGTCTAAAAATTCATGAACTTGATTTTTGAAAGATAATGCCATTTGAAACTTGTTTAATTGCTAGTAATGATTATTTTGACATGTTATTTGAGTTGAATGCTTATGAACTTGGCGAACATTTTCGTATATGCTTATTTGAAAAAGTGTAGATTTGATAAAAATATGAAAATGAGCTTAAGTTTGATATAAATTGATCATGTCATTGTGATTATTTTGATTGATGATTTTGCTGACACTAATGCATATTTGGATGCACAAAAATTGTGTTTGATGTGTTTTGCAGACTGAAAGGGGTGAATCTTTATCCCAAGCTCGCAATGCTCCTGCTGAGAATGCGGAACAACAGGAGGTGGATAACTACTACAAGCAAGATATACCTCATCCAGTCATGACTTTTTCTGATATGCACTTGGAAGATTTGCACCCGAACCTGAGATTTGACAGACTTTGGATAGATTATCCAAAATACCAAAGGGGTTTGCATACTCTTCATTCTAAGGTTGTTGAGATACCGAGGGTCATAGAATGGGGACCCTTAGAAGCTGTAGAATTGGTCGGGCCAATTAGGGAATTACTTGTACAGAGGTATGGTAATTCTACTTTTAATGACTGGGTACGTTTATTCACCATGCGTAGACCTGTATATAAAGTATGGTGTGAAGAATTGTTGTGAAGTATAGAGTTGAATGATCGGGTAGCTAGTTTAACCGATCGATCTTTTATTAGATTTTTGTTAGGAGGTTCGATGCATCACATGTCTTTAATAGACATGGCTCAGGCTTTACGTATATATACGCCTGAGGAGTTAGCATCTGCCGATTGTAGAGGATTCATACTAAATGGTAGAAAGATAGATGAAAATTTTGATACACACGGTGTGTGGAGTCAAATGACAAGCCATCACCGTTTCAAAGGGGGAAATTACTCTTATTTGGATATAGATAGAGCAGAATTAAGAGTGATTCATAGGTTTTTAGCTAATTCGATTACACAAAGGGGTAAGAACAAGGAAAAGGTAAATGAACAGGATTTGTTTTACCATATGTGTATTCGAGACCCACAAATCTCTGTAAGTATACCTTATTGTGTGGGTTATTATTTATCAGCTATGGTTAGGGGGATGAGACCGCATAGCATAATAGGAGGTGGTATTTTTATTACTTTGATTGCTGAATATCTCGGTGTGGATATAAGTCGGGGGGGATTATTAGTCGAAGAACCAGAACCCCGCGATACTATAGGTTTAAATGTATACCATGGTGCGAAAGTTTTGAAGAGGCGAAATAACGCCGCAGTACAATACCATGGTAGACATCCACAGGTTGAGAGAAACCAACAGCAAGGTAATGTAGGAGGGGGAAATGAGATGCAAGAAATGCAAAGGTTTATAGCTTCACAGGAGTACGAAAATGCTAGACAGAGAGCATTTGAAGATTGGCAAGTTCATCAGAACCAAATCATAGCTCATTGCCAACATATAGGTAGAAACTATATTCCTACACCGAAACCCATCTTCCCTCCCTGGTCTATAGAGATGCAACCACCGTATCCTACGTATAACCCTGCCGAAGCATTCTATAGCACCTATGGTTATGCTTGGAACCCCTATTGGTACCAGTATCATCCCTAGTCTACTTAGTTTTTTTTTATTTTGTAATTTGTAATGTTGATACGTTTAATACTTATGTTAATATTGTAATAGTTTTTATAATTTTCTAACTTTTATTCTTAGATTTTAATAATTTTTGAATGTGGGGTAATATTCCAAACTTCAAAAATATGTATATATGTTTGCAGTTTATCTTATGTACAGAACAGGGTAAAATAACGCATTTTCAAAGACTGGCATTAAGTTCAGCAAAAGCAACTAATTTTGACGACAAGATGCAAAATATATGTGAAATAACAACAAGACGGAATGAACAAATGATGTGCACCATTTATCATTCAGCAAACAAACGCCAATATATTTGGAAACTTTGGTAAAAATTTAATCATTTTCACACAAATCACCCTCAATAATTTAAATTGTTACTGATTTCTTGCAAATGAGGGCATTGCAAGATCTTAAGTGTGGGAAGGGGTTAAATTCTTTCGGATTTTAAAATTTTTACTTTATACACTTGGTTACCATTAAAAATACTAGTAAAGCAGTAGTTGTATTAGAATCTAGTGCTCTCTGATAATAAAGAACAGCCCTAGTCTTATATACTGACTACCCAATTCTAGTAAAATTTTACAAAATTTTCAATTAAATGAACTCAAAATCATGTTTATACATATTTATGAACGATAAAACTAGGTTTTAACACCGAAATTATTGTTACCTCGGAAAGGACATAAATTGAGAAACAAACCAAAATGTTAAAATTCATTTAAAATGGAATAGAGGACGATAAAAAGGAAAATAAAAGCCAAGTGTGGGAAAATTTACCAAGTTATCTTAAACATATGTCACATATATCTGTAACAAATAACTGAAAATACTTTTGCTTTGGACTAAACTAAACTGTTTTGCCCGATGAAAGAAAAGAAGAGATGGATCTACACGATGAATCAATTCCATCATTAAAAGGAAGTAAAGTCTTCTGAAAAAGAAACGCGCTTCTTGATTTAAGTCAGGAAGTTGTCGTCCAGACCAGCTGTAGGTTGACAAAAAATCTAGAAAAGTCATCACTAAAATCAGCAGGAAATCCACGGACCTCAGCATTAAACAGGGTCGCCAAGTGGTCAGATTTATCCTAACCATGAGAAGGATTTATCTCGTAAAATGGGGGGCACCATGCAAATTAGCTTGATAAGACTAATGAATCAGATCCCCAGAAAGGATAATCTCCTTAAAAGATCAAAAATCAGCTTTTAAGCCAGATATAACTCAATCCTTGAGATTGACCTTAAAGATTGAGAATTACAAACTCATGGAATTCAATGATATCTAAACTCGAGCTTGAACGAGAAAATATTTTGATCAAAACTATAAACCGATTTGTTTTCTGAAAACCCATTTTCAATGCGTTCATTACCATTGAACGTGAAATCCTAGGAATTCACCTGGAATTCATTAGGTCACCTGAACTAAATCGGGTGTCAACCGTAAGAACGGTGGTTGCATAGCATGGTCAAAGACAGGACCTTGTGCCAGACCGAAAAATTATAAGGGTGAGCTTTACTATTTCTCCTACCAAGGATAGTAATTGCGTCCGACACGTTATAGACCATAATTAAAAGCATGTCAGGGGACATTGCCTTAACAGTTGCTTGTTCAACGCTTTCCTTTACAACCGGACGGTAGTTTACCGAAAGGTAATATACGGGACAAGTAAACTGGACGTGTTGCTTTCCAAATACAAGGTTAGCAAGTGGGTGACACAAAACCATAAGTTTTGAGCTAAAATTTTCAAATCTGAAACCCACCAAACCCACAAAAATATTTTGCAAACACCGGTAAAGGGTTATTCCGGAAAA
The DNA here is from genome assembly GCF_046630445.1 of Rutidosis leptorrhynchoides. Classification (NCBI taxonomy): domain Eukaryota; kingdom Viridiplantae; phylum Streptophyta; class Magnoliopsida; order Asterales; family Asteraceae; genus Rutidosis; species Rutidosis leptorrhynchoides. Next base: position 149,162,968 of record NC_092339.1, read on the forward strand.
CTTATCTAGGGTAAAAACTAGATTTAATTTTCAAAAGATCAAATGTTTTCATAAAGATCCAATTTCCTTAATGGATCTAAATTTTTATAGTCATGTGGGACTGTAAACCATATCGTTACTACCATTGTTTATACCACCGTATAGAAATCACTGATGTACAAAGTGTGAAGAATAAAGAAGTGATTCTAGTATTTCAAGACGATATTGGTTGAGGACAAGCAACGCTTAAGTGTGGGAATATTTGATAATGCTAAAAACGAACGTATATTTCATAGCATTATTCCTCAAGAAAGACAAGCTTTTAGTTGCAATTGTTCTATTTAAAAGTGATATTCGTTTAAATAATAAAAGGTGAAGACAAAAGACAGATTCGACGAATTGAAGACGCAAACGACCAAAAAGCTCAAAAGTACAAAAGACAATAAAAAAGGTTCCAATTATTGACAAGAAACGTCTCGAAATTACAAGAGTACAAGATTCAAAACGCAAAGTACAAGATATTAAATTGTACGCAAGGACGTTCGAAAATCCGGAACTGGGACATGAGTCAACTCTCAACGCTCGACGCAACGGACTAAAAATTACAAGTTAACTATGTATATAAATATAATATAATATATAATTAATTATATTAATTATATATATATTATATTTATAAATAAATCGTCGGCAAGAAAGACTCCAAAAGCTGGTGAGCTGTATTTTCAATCTCCGTGACTCGCGGAGTTTGAAGGCCAAAAATGCCGCGAGTCGCGGAGCCCCAAGTTTTGAAAGTCCCTATAAAAGCAACCGAATTCTGAGCATTTTTAATCCATCATATATCATTCTCTCTATCTATATACGTAAAATATATATATATATAATTTATATTTTAATTTTAATCCTAATAATAAGGGTATGTTAGCGAATGTTGTAAGGGTGTAAGTCGAAATTCTGTCCGTGTAACGCTACGCTATTTTTAATCATTGTAAGTTATGTTCAACCTTTTTAATTTAATGTCTCGTAGCTAAGTTATTATTATGCTTATTTAATCCGAAGTAATCATGATGTTGGGCTAATTACTAAAATTGGGTAATTGGGCTTTGTACCATAATTGGGGTTTGGATAAAAGAACGACACTTGTGGAAATTAGACTATGGGTTATTAATGGGTTTTATATTAACTAAACAATACCTTGTTAATTTAATATACAAACTTATAATTCGATGTATTTATATATAACCACATACGCTTGACTGGGTACGGTGGGCGGGATATCTATAAATACCAATAATTATTCATTTTACCGGATACGGAACTGGATTAATAGTTAATAGACTTGTTGAAACAGGGGTGAATAACATTCAAGGGTAATTGGTGTAATTGTTAACAAAGTAGTAAAACCTTGGTTTACACGCAGTCGATAACCTGGTGTATTCATTAAACAAAGTATTAAAACCTTGTTACAATTCGAATCCCCAATTAGTTGGAATATTTGACTTCGGGAATAAGAATAATTTGACGAAGGCTTTCTCTCTTTATATTTATGACTGATGGACTATTATGGACAAATCCGTATGGACATATTAAATAATCCAGGACAAAGGACAATTAACCCATGGGCATAAAACTAAAATCAACACGTCAAACATCATGATTACGGAAGTTTAAATAAGCATAATTCTTTTATTTCATATTTAATTTCCTTTATTTTATATTTAATTGCACTTCTAATTATCGCATTTTTATTATATTTAATTGCACTTTTAATTATCGTACTTTTTAATTATCGCAAGTTTATTTTATCGCACTTTTATTATTCGCAATTTCATTATCGTTATTTACTTTATGCTTTAATTTAAGTCTTGTATTTATTTTTATTATTTTACATTTGGTTTTAACTGCGACTAAAGTTTTAAAATCGACAAACCGGTCATTAAACGGTAAAAACCCCCCTTTATAATAATAATATTACTTATATATATATTTGTATTTTTATAAAAGTAAACTAATATAGCGTTAAGCTTTGTTTAAAGATTAGGTACACTGCCTACAAGTGTTGTAGCAAGGTTTAAGTATATCCATTCTATAAATAAATAAATATCTTGTGTAAAATTGTATCGTATTTAATAGTATTTCCTGAAAAATTTAATAGCTATTTCGTATACACCTCGCGATACATCAATAACTCATATAGAGTTTTATCAAAACGTTTATTAACAATACAACGATTTTGGGTATAGCATGCAGTTGAAATGGCCTCCCCCCACATTTTTGGAGGTAGTTTGGAGTAAGCAAGCATCGTTCGAGCTGCTTCGCACAACGTACGATTACGTCGTTCGACTACTCCATTCTTTTGGGGGGTCCGAGTAGCAGAAAACTGATGTTCAATGCCTTGGTCTTTCAAATAACTATCAAGCGGGTCATTCTTAAATTCCGTCCCATTATCAGTTCTAATGCTCTTAACATATTTGTTAAAAGAGCGTTGAGTCTTTTTAATGAACTCGATGATAATGGCGGGGGTTTCTGATTTAGTTCGCAAAAGAAAAATCCATGTAAACCAGGTATAGTCATCGACAATAACAAGCACATGTTTCTTACCACCAAGGCTAGAAATACACATGGGTCCACATAAGTCCATATGCAATAATTGCAAAGACGATGAAGTACTGGGGTTGTGCTTAAGCGGATGATTAGTCCGTTTCAGCTTACCCATCGCACATGATGGACACACATGATGCTTATCATATTGAAAGGTTGGAATACCATCAACTAAGTCTTTAGAGACCAGTCGATTGATACCCTTGTAATTCAGGTGCGACATCCGATGATGCCATAACCATGAATTTTCTTTGGTAGAACGAGTAGCCAAACACATGGTTGTATGCGAAGGTGCATCATTGAGGTCAATAGTATATAGTGAAGCACAACGTTTACCAACAAGAAGATCATTTCCTTCGGTGGATTGCACCGAGCATTGACGACGTTTAAATAGAACTTTAAGATCTCCATCGCAGAATTGACTCACACTAAATAAACTGCACCCCAAACCTTCAACATATGAAACCCGTTTGATTGTTATGCCATTTTGCACATAATCTCCGTAACCCATTATCGCTGCAATTTCATCATTTCCAAATGTAACCGTTCCTAGGAATTTTTCAATGAAGTTAACAAGCAAGGATTTATCGCCCGTCATGTGTCGAGAACAATTAGAATCGATATACCAAAAACAGGCGTCGAAACCCTGTAAATGTGAATTTCCTAGAGTTTAGGTACCCAAAGATTCTTGGGTCCTTTTCGGTTAGTACCAGCAATAAACTTTGGATCAACGATGAAATAATCACGTAAAGCATCATGCACTTTAGACAATAAAGCATCATTTAAAACCACATTACATGAAGCATCATACGCAATATCAAGTTTTACATCGTTATCAGAAATCTTAACACACAACTTATTCCAAGTAGATGTTTTGTTCACAGACGAAAATTGAAAAACATGAGATGATTTCCTAGGCCGACTAGCAGATTGCGTTGGTTTGGTTGCTATTTTCTTAGTCGTGGACTTAGGAACCCATACATATTTGTAATTCAAGTTTGGATTATGACCTGTGACACGAAAAACACCTTTGTTAGTTAGACGTCCAAACTTTTCAGTTGACACATGAGATGATTGATTTTGCAAAATCTCCAATTTGATTTTACGTTCTTTTGCATCATACTCACTTAAATCAGGATTATGACTTGTGTGTTGTGTGGACTTAACTGATGTCGTTAAAAGACTCGCTTTTGAAGTTTTTGTCATTGGAATCATAGGAATCTTTTCAGTTGACACAGAACCATCGGGAGAATGAACCTTTTTGACAACAAATTGAGTTGTAGAAACAAATTTTGAACCACGATTGCCAAATTGAGAACGTAGAGGATTTTTAAGAATAGTAATGGGTTTTACATCCTTAGATGTCGTTGTTCCCTTCCCCTTCTTAGTAATCCCACCAATACATTCAAGCACATTGGTTTCAACATTAGATGATTGCTTAAGTGTGTTAGCCTGTTTCAGTTGAATTATCTTTTGTTTTAAGCTTTTAATCTCAAGACATAATTCTTCAGCAGAAACTATCACTTCACCCTCCTTAAAAGTATAGGTACATTCTTTCTTAGGCAGTGAAGGCAATTTATCACACAAAGCAAGCATTTGTACTAATGATTGGCACTTAAGTTGCAAGTCAATATTCTTCTGTTCTAGTTGAGCTACTATACGATTCAAATTACGTACAGCAGGCAAATGCAAATAATAATCATGCAAAGGATGAAATTGACTTTCAAAATCTATCAAAGGTTCAATGATTGGTTCATTATGAGGTTCTACTTTTTCATCTAAAGAATTTTGACCTAGAGATTCTGTCTCAAAGAAAACAGTTAGTTCATGTGCTAGGTCTTCACGGAAAACATCATCTGGAGATACAGGTAAAGCAGGTAGAATTGGTTTTACATCAAAAGTTGATTCATCAAACACCTCATCTATGTTAACAATGCTGGAACTAGGTTTGTTAAACACTTCATTCTCAAGCATTAAAATGTACTTCTCTAGCATGAGTGTAGGAATGTAAACCAATCTACATGTCGGTACATAATTAGCACATTGCACAATCTTTTCAGTTTCAACAAGTTCCTTCAAGAAATCAGGATTTGATTTACCCATTTTTGCATTAATTTTCTCATACATTAAGCTAATTTGATGGTATTTTTTAGATTTGCGATTAACAATAATATCATCAAAATCAGCATCAGAAGCATGCACAAAATGCGGTGGTAAACCAGCTTAAAAGTAATCAGAATGATATAATCCTGGAATCTTTTTAGAAGCTCCATCTAAGATCTTAGGATCTTCATAACCCAACCCCCACTTTTCACCATGAATTGTTTTTGGTCTGTTCATGAAAATTGTTTATTTTGAAAGTTCTAAATCAATGATAGCTTTAGATTGCTCTGTACGATAGAGTTTTTCCTCATATCGAGCAAGTTGAGCTGTCATTAGAACAGACTCTTTTGACAACGAAGAAATTTCAGTGTCTTTTTCAATTATGACATTTTTCAAATGAATAATTTTCTTATTTAGCTTTGAAAGTGTGGGTTCATGTTGGTTTTTTAAATCAGAAAGATCTTTTTCTAAGAATTGAACTTTTTCTGCAAGTCGTTCAGATTTTAAACGATAATCAGTTCATTCGAATTTAATCGGATGAATTGTCTTCTTAAGATCTTCCAACTCAGTTTCTGTAGAGCTGAGTTGGTGAGTCAATCATTGCACATCCGTTTGCAATTTGGATTAGGAAGGTTTGGTCTCATTTAGTTTGATTTTATCTTTTAAAATCTTGTTTTCAGATTTTAAGCCTTTGACTTCTTTTGACATTGAGACCAGATTCTTCATCAAGTCATTTTGTATTTTTATAAAATCAGGTGAGATTTCAGTTGATTGTACCTCATCATCGTCAGATGTTGAGTCAGAATTCTCCAATGCTTCCTTAGCCTTGATGAGCTTAGTCACCTTGCAAAGATTTGCATGTTCCACCTCTGAGTCTGAATCATCAGTCCAGTTAAACCAAGTATCATCAACCGGTTTCAGCTCTCCCCCAATTTTCACAATCTTAGCCATCAATATTTTCTTCTTGTAGTAAGCTGTGTCCTTCTTCTTAGGCATCTTGCACTCACGAGAGTAATGACTAGCTTTTCCACAATTAAAACAGATTGAATCTTCCTTCTTGGAATCATCAGCACGTTGTTGTTTGGATTGATCAGCTTTCTTGTAGTACGAGGAAGATGATGAGTTTTTGCGTTGATTGCTTGATTTGCCTTTAAACTTATGTTTGTTCAAGGCGTTTGTGAACATGGCTGCATCTTGACTAATTCAAGGTGAGAATCATCAACATCAGAAAGATTCAACGCTTCAGAATCAGTTGATTCTTCAACAAGCACTTTTTTGGACAAGCTTTTGGAAAATGATTTGCTCTTCTTTTTGGCAATTAGAGCAAGAGGATCACCCGGAGAAGACTCTTTCCTTCCTTCTTGAAGTATAGACACCTCAGGTTGGTAATGCATAAGAACTCCAACAAGCTCATGAATAGTCAACTTGTCAATCTCTTTGGTATATCGAACAATGGTTCCATAAGGAAGCCAATCAGCATTGAGCTTTTTGAGGAATTTCATGTTGACTTCAGCATGTACTTTTACAATGTTACACCTTTTCAACTCATTGAGAACACCATTGAAACGACGGTAGGTATCCTTGAGTAGTTCTTCTGGTTCCTGCTTGAAATCTTAATACAATCCCAGAGCCTTATTCAATTTAGTAACGTCTGACATGTCATAACCTTCTTGTTGTCGTTTGATCTCATCCCATATATATTTTGCTGTAGTCTTGCTATCAACATTTTCAAATAGCTCATATGGGATAGCTTGCATGACAATATTCTTAGCCTCTATGTCACCCTGAGCTCTTTCACGTTTATCACCAGAAAGTTCATAGACTGGAATTGGCATACCAGTATCTGGATGAAAATCAACAACTGGACCATCTCTCAGAGAAGCCCATATATGTTTAGCTTTCTCACCCTTATAGTCTATGTACTGAGTGATACGATGAAGCCACTGAGTGTACTTGCCATCAAACAACACTGGAGGTCAGGAATCTGATCCAATGATAAGAGTATCTTGAGTAGACATCCTAAATTGAGGTAGATTCGGTATAGATTCGGTATTAAACACAATCTATGACCAGGGTTCAGTATAAAATCTAACAAGAATGTCAGATTCGGTAAAGATTCGATACAGTAGCGGACTCAGTAAGTGGTTCGGTACTGTAGCAGATTCGGTAACAATTCGGTAAACCAGATTCTGTATCAGAAACTGATAAGAATCACAAGTAACACACCCAGATTCGGTATGGATTCGGTAACCACACAACTTGAAGCCTCAGAATACTTAAAACCAAAGGATTAAGTGAAACCGAGATTCTGATTCGGTAAATGACTCGGTAGTCAAATTCTGTAAAATATTATGTGTAAACACAATCCAATTCCCTTGAATTAGATTCGGTAACCTTGCTGCACAAGAAAATAAGTTAGTAACAAACAGAATATCAATGATACCGAAGATTCAGGATACCAAATGTCAACTGTAGCAGTTGACAATACCGAGTCTAAGTCTAAAACATTAAAATATAACAGAATCCTTTCTCAAACCACACCAATTAGCTGCGTATAATCAAACCGAATGTGATAGAATCACAAACACACCACAATCTGCAACACTTAAGATGAATTTTCAGTAATGAAGCAGTCTCGGTAAGACGGTTACGATACCGAGTGTTGATCAAATCTTCAAAACTTGAAGAATTGAATAAATTGAACCGAAAGAAATGTGATTTAACACCTCACGAACACAACTGAATCTTTAAATCTTCACAAAAATCTAAAATCAAGCTTGAATTAAGCAATACCGAGAGTTTTAGCCACAAACTCTAAAAATCAACTTGATTCTCCATAATTGAAGTTAAAAAGCTGTAATGATGATCGAAACTCTTTCTAATAGACCTAATACACCTTCGCTGAACTTTTCACAAGAATCTGAACATCAGATTATCAAAGTCGATAATACCGAATCTGATTCATTTTACCGAGAGTATTCAGATTCTGTAATCTACAATCTCTGGATCGATATAGTGATATAGAATCACTTCCTGGAAGCTCTGATACCAAATGATAGGTCAGATCATGTTGAGATTGAGAGAAATGATAAGATAGAATGAGATTCAGTATGTAGGAAGGAGACTCGGTATGAGAGAGAATCGGTAAAATTACATTCCACAGCTTCTAGAACTTAGTTACAATACCATGGCTATCTAATTAGGACTACTTAGGTTCCTTATATAGCCCTCTTCTATGAAACCTTCATTTAAGCTTAATTCACATTAACACTATACAACTTCGGGGTCCTAACAAAACTATAGGCACCGTGCTTTTGTAAAGATCATACACCAAGCAAATTCCAATATAAGTCCTAGACCAAACATAATTCCCATAGATACTCTTCTCTAATTTCCTAAATAATTTGATTTAAGTTTATCCTAATCAATAATCAAAACATTAAAATAAATATATAAAAAATAACCTTAGATACAACTTATGTACTTATGGGTGAACATTCGGATTAACATATCATTTAACTACGAAATTCATTCTTTGATATACATAAAACTTTTTAAATAAAAAATTTATAACTAAAAATCTAAAAAAATTAAATCCATATGGATTAGCCTATTATATGTTCATACGGATTTAAATCAAAATATGTATTATTATTATTATTATTATTATTATTATTATTATTATTATTATTATTATTATTATTATTATTATTATTATTATTATTATTATTATTTTTCTTATTATTATTATTATTATTATTATTATTATTATTATTATTATTATTATTATTATTATTATTATTATTATTATTATTATTATTATTATTATTATTATTATTATTATTATTATTATTATTATTATTATTATTATTATTATTATTATTATTATTATTATTATTATTATTATTATTATTATTATTATTATTATTATTATTATTATTATTATTATTATAACTGAATTTATAGTTGTAGTTTGAGCTAGTTGTAGTAGCTTATTTTTTAAGAACTTATAATTTTCATAATTTTTACTTTTTATTGACTGTCAAACAATGCTTACCATTTTAAGTTTACTAAAATTTTTAGTTCAAATATCAATAAACTCCTTAAAAAGATCATCTAAATACACTCTTTTACATACACCTAATGGTAGAGTACTGTGACACCGCTATTATTTTTTATTTTTTTTATAAATACGTGGCGGAAGCTTAATATTAATTAAATACGATATCGACATTTGTATAAACCGATGTCACGTGTCATTAAAAAAATTTACATATTAACAGGAGGAGACGTAAATACATTCTGTTTTCAAAAGTACACGGTTCATATTCTAAAAGACCACATCAGAGTTAACCCTGTCAAACATAACATCATCATGCCCTTCTTCTCCGAAAAGCACTATCTACAAAAGCTAACAACCTGCAGGGAGGAAATGGAGGGGAATTAGCACGAAGCTAAGTGAGTACGACTAACTAAATACCAAAGCATACATAAGTGTTATACTAATCATGTCACAATAGTCTAACACACTAACATCACCCAAGTGCCGTCTACAGAGACTCTGGTGGCTCGGCCAAACCATTAACCACCAGCTGATCGGACTGGGGCTTACCAGAAGTTCCTCCACCACCGTATGTATATACATAATCCACACGCGACAGACGCGTCATTCACATATATATACACCACGGTTGTCTAGGCTACCACAGAGGAACCCAACCCGCAGGTTGATCTCTCCTACCGAGGCTACCACACAATAGGGACACACTGGGCTCCAGCAGACAAGCATCAGCTAACATGCAGTCATCACAAGTACTAACTAACCACAACAATAACTATATCTAACAAGCATGGCAATCATAATATAACATACTTCTAATATTCTTCAGTTAGTCCCACTCACCAAATACCAGCAAACGAGAAGGTATTCAGCTATCTAATCACTGAACCTTCTCTTTCTCCTTTTCTCCTGAGAAAAACACATACACAAGTTAGTTTCTGTTCGTTAACATCAAATAACACAATATATAAATTTTTGTATCAAAAACTGTCCATCATAAACATCAAATACAAACGGGCAGTATAACGGCTAAAAAAATCAACACTTGGGTAAAATATTCTGCCCTGGACACTCATTCGGTCGACTGACTCTTACAGTCGGTCGACTATCGACACAACCGGTCCACTGACTTTCCCAGTCGGTCGATTCATTTGGTATTACATCAATCGGCTGAAGGTAAATCTCAGTCGGTCGGTTCACTCAACAGTCGGTCGGTTGTCTTCGTCAATCGGCCGGTTCAACCCTCAGTCGGTCGACTGTCGACCGACAGTCGGCCGAGTGTGTTCATCTTCATCAGAAACTGAACAAAGGCTACGGACTTCATGATGAAATCCTCAAATCTCGATCTAAAGCTCGTTTTACACACCAAAATCGACCACAACTTGTTCACTACTTGTTATAGACTCAAAACCCACAAAAATTTGACCATAACAATACTTAAATCACTTGTTTTGACACAAATTCAAGCTTTTTACAAAACTCACATAAAACCTTAAATTTCTCAAATATTAGAGCATGGAAGCTTGTGATTCTTACCTTAAAAGAATCAGTGAATCGCAAGGAACACAAAGATATGAACAATTTGAGCTCTAGATAAAGATTAAGGATTGGGGTTTGATTGTAGGTGAGGAAGATAAAGAACGGGTGTTTTTGGGAATTTTCTAGAAATGGGAAGAAGAACACATGCACTAGTCACTTAATTTAGGTTAATTTCCCACACTGTGCAACACACGGGTATCTATCAGTTATCTGATATCTTTCGTACATCATTCGGCAACCCAAACGAAGTCCAAATTAAATAAACAAACCTGTTCTGTGACCCTTGTCATGAACTGGCCCTAACCACATCATTAAATAATAATAAACATTAAATAAAATAAAAGCATATAGTAACAGTACACTAATCTTAAGGGCAAATTAGTAATCTTACATCTAGGCCCGATTGAGGATGTTACAAATCTACCCCCTTAAGAAGATTCCGTCCTCGAAATCTGGTCAAGGTCAAACAAATGGGGATAGCGCACCCTCATTAACTCCTCGGTTTCCCACGTCAAGTTAGAACCTAAACTGTGCCGCCATTCTACTAACACCATTGGAATCTATTTCTTTCTTAACTTTGTGACTTTCTTGTCCACTATTCTAACCGATTCTTCCACTAATTTCTTAGTCAAATCAACTTTCAAATCCTTCAACGGAAGAATCAGACCTTTCCTCATCCACTTTGCACTTTCTCAGATAGCACACGTTGAACGTGTTGTGTATTCCTGCTAACTCTGATGGAAGATCTAAAACAACAGTCTGATCATTCAAAATTTCTTTGATCGGAAATGGCCCAATAAACCTCGGTGCTAGTTTACCACGTTTACCAAATCTGATCACCCCTTTCGACGGTGAAACTTTCAGATAAACACGATCACCTACATTAAATGTCACCGAACGTCTGCGCAGATCCGCATACATCTTTTGTCGATCTCTAGCTGCTTTTAATTTCTCACGTGCAATTTTAACTTTTTCTGCGGTTATCTGAACAATTTCGGGACCTGCAAATTATTTCTCACCTGCTTCTAACCAACACGTAGGAGTTCTGCATTTTCAACCACACAACATTTCATACGGTGGCATTCCGATACTCGAATGATATGAATTGTTGTAAGCAACCTCTATCAGTGGAAGATGCGAATCCCAAGAACCACCATATTCTAAGACACACGCTCTCAACATGTCTTCTAACGTTTGAATCGTTCGTTCAATCTGACTGTGTGTTTGTGGATGATATGCTGTACTTAAATTCACACGCGTACCCAGATTCTGTTGTAAACTGTTCCAGAAGTTCGATACAAACCTAGTATCTCTATCGAAAACTATTGACAACAGTATACCATGCCAACTAACGATCTCTTTCAAGTACAATTCTGCCAAATCACTTAACGAAGCTGTTTCACGAGTAGCTAAAAAGTGAGCACTCTTTGTTAAACGATCCATAATCACCCAGATCATGTCGTGTCCTTTCTGGGTTCGGGGTAACTTGGTTACAAAATCCATCGTTATATGATCCCATTTCCACTGAGGAATTTCTAACTGTCTTAGAGATCCATACAGTTTCTGATGTTCTGCCTTAACTTGCGCACAAATATGACATTTTTCGACAAAATTTGCAACATCTGTCTTCATTGTCGGCCACCAATACAATGTTTTCAAGTCTCTATACATCTTAGTACTACCTAGATGCACTGATAATCTCGATTTATGCACTTCAGTAAGGATTAAATCCCTCAAATCTCCAAGCATAGGCACCTAAATTCGATCTTTATAGGTCTTTAATCCTCTAGAATCATTGCATAGGTCAAATGTTCTTTTAGTCATTTGTTCAGTCTTTAGGTTTTCGTCATTCAAAGCTACTAACTGAAAGGTTTTCAATCGATCAATCAAGTCTGAAACTATTTCAATTCTCATAAATCTAACATTTTTGATGGTTTTCTTACGACTCAGAGCATCTGCGGCCACATTTGCTATACCCGGATGGTACTTAATCTCATAATCGTAGTCTTTAATCAATTCTAAACATCGACGTTGACGCATATTTAATTCTTTCTGCGAAAAGATATATTGAAGACTCTTATGATCTGTATAGATTTCACAATGTGTACCATACAAATAATGTCTCCAAAGCTTCAAAGCAAACACAACTGCAGTTAACTCTAAATCGTGAGTAGGGTAGTTTCGTTCATGATTCTTCAACTGTCATGAAGCATACGCTATAACTTTATTTCTCTGCATCAAAACACAACCCAGACCTGCATATGACGCATCACAATAAACCATAAAATCTTCTATTCCCTCTGGTAAAGCTAAAACCAGTGCTTGACATAACAACTGTTTGAGAGTCTGAAAAGCCTTTTCTTGTTCATCAGTCCATCGAAAGGCTACATCTTTTCTAGTTAACTTATTCAACGGACCTACTATTTTAGAGAAGTCTTTCATATATCGGCGGTAATAACCTGCTAAACCCAGAAAACTCTTGATTTCTGTCGGCGTTTTTGGTGAGTTCCAATTCATTACGGCCTCTATCTTAGACTGATCTACTTTGATACCCTGTTCACATATCACATGACCCAGAAACTGTACTTCCCGCAACCAGAATTCACACTTAGAAAACTTAGCGTACAACTGTTCCTGTTTCAGAAGTTCTAATACCAATCTCAAATGTGTAGCATAATCTTTCTCGGTTTTTGAATATATTAAAATATCATCTATGAAAACAATTACAATCTTGTCGAGATACTGGCGACACACCCTGTTCATTAAATCCATAAACACTGCTGGCACGTTTGTTAACCCAAATGGCATAACTAAAAATTCATAATGACCATTTCTAGTTCTGAACGCTGTTTTCGACTCTCTGCAACACGTACCTGATGATACCCTGAACGTAAATCAATCTTTGAAAAGTATGAAGCACCCTGTAACTGATCGAATAAATCATCTATTCTCGGTAAGGGATACTTATTCTTTATTGTTCTCTTATTCAAGTCACGGTAATTTATACACATTCTAAGCGACCCATCTTTCTTTTTCACAAACAAAACAGGAGCACCCCATGGTGAAGAACTTGGTCGGATAAACCCCTTATCTAACAGTTCCTGAATCTGAGACATCATCTCTCGGATTTCTGATGGAGCTAATCTGTAAGGAGATTTTGCAACTGGCGTAGCACCTGGAACCAAATCAATTTTATACTCTACTTCACGTACTGGAGGTAACCCTGGTAAATCATCTGGAAATACTTCTGGAAATTCTGATACAACGGAAATATCGGTCACCTGCTTCTTCTCTTTCTTAACATCAATCACATAGGCTAAAAATGAATCACACCCTTTCGTTATTGCCTTCTGAGCTTTCATTAGGGAAACCATAGGGAAGTTAAATCCACTGCGCTCTCCCCTAGCTATCACTCAGGATCCGTCGGCCAAACGGAAAGAAATCATCTTCTTATCAAACTTTATATTAGCCCTATTAGCTCTTAACCAATTTATACCTATGACTACATCAAAGCTAGGTATAGGCATCACAAACAGATTAAAGGTAAGGAATGGCCGTCAATTTCGATGGTAATTCCAGACACATATGATGTTCATGGAACCATTTTACCATCAGCTACCTCTACTCCCAAAGGCTCATCTAACATCCTAACATGCAACTTCAACTTATCACAGAAGCCTAAGGACATATAAGATCGATTCGCTCCAGAATCAAATAACACACGAGCTGGCAAGGAATTAACCAAGAACATACCGGTAATGACATCATCAGTAGCGGTTGCAGCGTCTACCGTCATCTGAAACGCCCTTGCCTCTACTGTTGGAGGATTCTTTCTCTTCTGCCTGACAGTAGAAGAAGAAGATCCCCCAGAAGTTACTGACCTCGCCCCTGACCCTGCCCCAGAACCGGCTCTCGACGCAGATGGACAATTCGCTGATCTATGCCCCTCTTGATGGCAACTCCAACAAACATTAGACTTAAAAGAACACGTTATTGATTCATGACCTAACACTCCACATTTTAAACACCTTCTGGTCATTGGAGAACACAGACCGACATAGGTCGACTTGCAAACATTACACCACCCAAACTGACTAGAATCCGAGCCACTCATACCAGAATTACTTTTCTGTTTAAACCCACCTGACTTCTTACCACGAAATCCTGATTGCTTACTTGATTGTTGAACAGACTGACCACCCGATTGGCTTTCTGATTTTCCCCCAAAAGATCCACTTCTCGAACTTTCTCTTTTTGCTACCATTATATCACCTTCTATAACTTTAGCCATCTCATGAGCCTGCGCCAAGGTTGTTGCAAATCTCGCAACAGTTCTGTACTCCGGCTTAATCACCCACATAAAATGCTGAATCTTATCTTTCTCAGTTGGTACCCACTGTTGAACGAACCTTAGCTTAGATGTGAAATCTCTGAAAACCTCATCAATCGTCATACTTTCTGTCATCTTCATACTCAGAAACTCGGTTTTCAATCTTTCCATCTCAGACTTAGAACAATACTGCTCACGAACTTTAGCAGCAAATTGTTCCCAGGTAATTTGACTAATCTGTTCTTTAGGTAAATATGCAGTGATAGAGTCCCACCATTCCATTGCTTCACCTTTGAGAAGCCTACTAGCAAATAAAACCATGGATTCTGGCTCACAAAAACATGCTTCTAACGCCCTCTCCACTTCTCTTAGCCAATTGAGGGTCATCGTAGGGTTTGTGTGTCCGCTATACTCAGGAGGTTTGCAGTCCATAAACTGTTTACAGGTACACTTCCTTCTTATCTCAGGGACTTGAAATGGGTACATCATTTGATTAGGAAAAGTCTGGTTAAACAGAAATGGCATTTGACAGTTTTGATAGGTATTTTGTGGAAACTGTGATTGGGAACTGCCACCGGCTTGATTATAAAGGTTTGAAGGAAAAGTTGTGTTTAACGCAGTGGTATTAGGGTTCCATTGCACCCGTTCTTGTTCCAATTCCTTAATTTTCTCCTGAGCTTCTAGTAACCGACTTTGAAGTTCTATTACTTCTTGAGAAGTTTCTTCTTCTGAAGACACATGTCCATCTTCGTCAGGGGCTCTAAAAGTACCAGTTCCAGGGACAGTAGGGCCACTAGCGGTTGCTTGATTATCTGCCATTACTGCACTACCATAACACTCACACCAAAGCTTAGTATAAATTCTGTTAGTACTAACAACTAACACATATCATGTCCTAATACTCACTTAACCCATCTCCAGCATGTTATGTTTGACATGACTCTTCTAAGTTTGGGAACATGACATGTAGAATACAATGCACATGCTCCCAAACTCAGCTCTGATACCAACTTGTGACACCGCTATTATTTTTTTTTATAAATACGTGGCGGAAGCTTAATATTAATTAAATACGATATCGACATTTGTACAAACCGATGTCACGTGTCATTAAAACAATTTACATATTAACAGGAGGAGATGTAAATACATTCTGTTTTCAAAAGTACATGATTCATATTCTAAAAGACCACATCAGAGTTAACCCTGTCAAACATAACATCATCATGCCCGTCTTCTCCCAAAAGCACTATCTACAAAAGCTAACAACCTGCAGGGAGGAGATAGAGGGGAATTAGCACGAAGCTAAGTGAGTACGACTAACTATAGGCCATAGCATACATAAGTGTTATATGATAGTTAAAGCTACGGGGTATAAAATACTATTAAATTTTACAAGGAAATACTATTAAATACGATACAATTTTACACAAGATATTTATTTATTTATAGAATGGATATACTTAAACCTTGCTACAACACTTATAGGCAGTGTACCTAATCGTACAGTAGTGTAGTTTTTAGTAAGTCCGGTTCGTTCCACAGGGAAAATCTTTAAACAAAGCTTAACGCTATATTAGTTTACTTTTATAAAAATACAAATATATATATAAGTAATATTATTATTATAAAGGGGGGGTTTTTACCGTTTAATGACCGGTTTGTCGATTTTAAAACTTTAGTTGCAGTTAAAACCAAATGTAAAATATTAAATAAATAAAAGACTTAATTTAAAGCGTAAAGTAAATAACGATAATGAAATTACGATAAATGAAAGTGCGATAAAATAAACTTGTGATAATAAAAAGTACGATAATTAAAAGTGCAATTAAATACAATAACAATAAAATAAAATGCGATAATTAGAAGTGCAATTAAATATAAAATAAAGGAAATTAAATATGAAATAAAAGAATTATGCTTATTTAAACTTCCGTAATCATGATGTTTGACGTGTTGATTTTAGTTTTATGCCCATGGGTTAATTGTCCTTTGTCCTGGATTATTTAATATGTCCATACGGATTTGTCCATAATAGTCCATCAGTCATAAATATAAAGAGCGAAAGCCTTCGTCAAATTATTCTTATTCCCGAAGTCAAATATTTCAACTAATTGGGGATTCGAATTGTAACAAGGTTTTAATACTTTGTTTAATGAATACACCAGGTTATCGACTGCGTGTAAACCAAAGTTTTACTACTTTGTTAACAATTACACCAATTACCCTTGAATGTAATTCACCCCTGTTTCAACAAGTCTATTAACTATTAATCCAGTTCCGTGTCCGGTAAAATGAATAATTATGGGTATTTATAAATATCCCGCCCACCGTACCCAGTCAAGCGTATGTGGTTATATATAAATACGTCAAATTATAAGTTTGTATATTAAATTAACAAGGTATTGTTTAGTTAATATAAAACCCATTAATAGCCCATAGTCTAATTTCCACAAGTGTCGTTCTTTTATCCAAACCCCAATTATGGTACAAAGCCCAATTACCCAATTTTAGTAATTAGCCCAACATCATGATTACTTCGTTTTAAATAAGCATAATAATAACTTAGCTACGAGACATTAAATTAAAAAGGTTGAACATAACTTACAATGATTAAAAATAGCGTAGCGTTACACGGACAGAATTTCGACTTACACCCTTACAACATTCGCTAACATACCCTTATTATTAGAATTAAAATTAAAATTAAAATTAAAATATAAATTATAAATATAAATATAACGTATAGATAGATGGATGGATATATATTGGATATTTAAAATGATCAGAATTCGTTTGCTTTTATAGGGAGTTTCAGTTTTTGGGGCTCCGTGACTTGCGGCCCTTTTCTTCTTCAAACTCCGCGAGTCGCGGAGATCGTTTTTACAGCTCACCCACATTTGGCTCTTTGTTTGCCGACGATTTATTTTATAAATATAATATATATATAATTAATATAATTAATTATATATTATATTATATTTATATACATAATTAACTTGTAATTTTTAGTCCGTTGCGTCGAGCGTTGAGAGTTGACTCTGGTCCCGGTTCCAGATTTTCGAACGTCCTTGCGTACTATTTTATATCTTGTACTTTGAGTTTTGAATCTTGTACTCTTGTAATTTCGAGACGTTTCTTATCAATAATTGGAACCTCTTTGATTGTATTTTGTACTTTTGAGCTTTTTGGTCATTTGCGTCTTCAATTCGTCTAATCTGTCTTTTGTCTTCACCTTTTAATATTTAAACGAATATCACTTGTAAATAGAACAATTGCAACTAAAATCTTGTCTTTCTTGGGGAATAATGCTATGAAATATATGTTCGTTTTCAGCATTATCAAATATTCCCACACTTGAGCGTTGCTTTTCCTCAAGCAATATAGTCTTGAAATACTAGAATCACTTCTTTATTCTTCACACTTTGTACATCAGTGATTTCTATACGGCGGTATAAACAATGGTAGTAACGATATGGTTTACAGTCCCACATGACTATAAAAATTTAGATCCATTAAGGAAATTGGATCTTTATGAAAACATTTGATCTTTTGAAAATTAAATCTAGTTTTTACCCTAGATAAGTTTTCCGGAATAACCCTTCACCGGTGTTTGCAAATTATTTTTGTGGGTTTGGTGGGTTTCAGATTTGAAAATTTTAGCTCAAAACTTGCAGTTTTGTGTCACCCACTTGCTAACCTTGTATTAGGAAAGCAACACGTCCAGTATACTTGCTCCGTATATTACCTTTCGGTAAACTACCGTCCGGTTGTAAAGGAAAGCGTTGAACAAGCAACTGTTAAGGCAATGTCCCCTGACATGCTTTTAATTATGGTCTATAACGTGTCGGACGCAATTACTATCCTTGGTAGGAGCAATAGTAAAGCTCACCCTTTTAATTTGTCGGTCTGGCACAAGGTCCTATCTTTGACCATGCTATGCAACCACCGTTCTTACGGTTGACACCCGATTTGGTTCAGGTGACCTAATGAATTCCAGGTGAATTCCTAGAATTTTACGTTCAATGGTAATGAACGCATTGAAAATGGATTTTCAGAAAACAAATCGGTTTATAATTTTGATCAAAATATTTTCTCGTTCAAGCTCGAGTTTAGATATCATTGAATTCCATGAGTTTGAATTCTCAATCTTTAAGGTCAATCTCAAGGATTGAGTAATATCAGTCTTAAAAGCTGATTTTTAATCTTTAAGGAGATTATCCTTTCTGGGGATCTGGTTCATTAGTCTTATCAAGCTAATTTGCACGATGTCCCCCATATTGTACGAGATAAATCCTTCTCATGGTTAGGATAAATCTGACCACCTGGCGGCCCTGTTTGATGCTGAGGTCCGTGGATTTCCTGCTGATTTTAGTGATGACTTTTCTAGATTTTTCGTCAACCTACAGCTGGTCTGGACGACAACTTCCTGACCTAAATCAAGAAGCGCGTTTCTTTTTCGAAAGACTTTACTTCCTTTTAACGATGGAATTGATTCATCGTGTAGATCCATCTTTCTTACAGTAAATCAGGTAAAACTTTTTAGTTTAGTCCAAAGCAAAAGTATTTTCAGTTATTTGTACAAAAATATGTGACATATGTTTTGAATAACTTGGAGAATTTTTCCACACTTGGCTTTTATTTTCCTTTTTATTGTCCTCTATTCCATTTTAAATGAATTTTAACATTTTGGTTTGTTTCTCAATTTATGTCCTTTCCGAGGTAACAATAATTTCGGTGTTAAAACCTAGTTTTATCATTCATAAATATGTATAAACATGATTTTGAGTTCATTTAATTGAAAATTTTGAAAATTTTTACTAGAATTGGGTAGTCAGTATATAAGACTAGCTCTGTTCTTTATTATCAGAGAGCACTAGATTCTAATACAACTACTACTTTACTAGTATTTTTAATGGTAACCAAGTGTTTAAGATAAAAATTTTAAAAATCTGAAAGAATTTAACCCCTTCCCACACTTAAGATCTTGCAATGCCCTCATTTGCAAGAAATCAGTAATAATTTAAATTATTGAGGGTGATTAGCGTAGAAATGATTAAATTTTACCAAAGTTTCCAAACATATTTGTGTTTTCTTGCTGAATGATAAATGGTGCATATCATTTGTTCATTCCGTCTTGTTGTTATTTCACATATATTTTGCATCTTGTCGTCAAAATTAGTTGCTTTTGCTGAACTAAATGCCAGTCTTTGAAAATGCTTTGTTTTACCCTGTTGTGTACATAAGATAAACTGCAAACATATATACATATTTTTGAAGTTTGGTATATTACCCCACATTCAAAAATTATTAAAATCTAATAATAAAATTTAGAAAATTATAAAACTATTACAAATCCAACATAAGTATTAAATGTATTAACATTACAAATAATAAAATAAATAAAAAACTAAGTAGACTAGGGATGATACTGATACCAGAAGGGGTTCCATGCATAACCATAGGTGCTATAAAATGCTTCGGCTGGGTTATACGTAGGATACGGTGGTTGGATCTCTATAGATCAGGGAGGGAATATGGGCGATGGAGTAGGAATATAGTTTCTACCTAAATGTTGGCAATAAGCTATGATTTGGTTTTGATGAACTTGCCAATCTTCAAATGCTCTATGTCTAGCATTTTCATACTCTTGTGAAGCTATAAACCTTTGCATTTCTGCCATTTCATTTCCCCCTCCTACATTACCTTGCTGTTGGTTTCTCTCAACCTGTGGATGTCTACCATGGTATTGTACTGCGGCGTTATTTCGCCTCTTCAAAACCTTCGTAACATGGTATACATTTAAACCTATTGTATCGCGGGGTTCTGGTTCTTCGACTAATAATCCCCCGACTTACATCCACACCGAGATATTCAGCAATCAAAGTAATAAATATACCACCTCCTATTATGCTATGCGGTCTCATCCCCCTAACCATAGCTGATAAATAATAACCCACACAATAAGGTATACTTACAGCGCTTTGTGGGTCTCGAATACACATGTGGTAAAACAAATCCTGTTCATTTACCTTTTCCTTGTTCTTACCTCGTTGTGTAATCGAATTGGCTAAAAAACTATGAATTACTCTTAATTCAGCTCTATCTATATCCAAATAAGAGTAATTTCCCCCTTTAAATCGGTGATGGCTAGTCATTTGACTCCATACACCATGCGTATCAAAATTTTCGTCTATCTTTCTACCATTTAGTATCAACCGTCTACACTCGGCATATGCTAACTCCTCAGGCGTATATATACGTAAAGCCTGAGCCATGTCTAGTAAAGACATGTGGCGCACCGAACCTCCTAACAAAAATCTAAGAAAAGATCGATCGGTTAAACTAGCTACCCGATCATTTAATTCTATACTACACAACAATTCTTCACACCATACTTTATATACAGGTCTACGCATGTTGAATAACCTACCCAATCGTTAAAAGTAGAATTACCATACCTCTGTACAAGTAATTCCCTTATTGGCCCGGCCAATTCTACAGCTTCTAATGGTCCCCATTCTATGACCCTAGGTACTTCAACAGCTTTAGAATGAAGAGTATGCAAACCCCTTTGGTATTTTGGATAATCTATCCAAAGTCTGTCAAATCTCAGGTTCGGGTGCAAATCTTCCAAGTGCATATCAGAAAATGTCATGACTGGATGAGATATATCTTGTTTTTAGTAGTTATCCACCTCCTGTTGTTCCGCATTCTCAGCAGGAGCATTGCGAGCTTGGGATGAAGATTCACCCCTTTCAGTCTGCAAAACACATCAAACACAATTTTTGTGCATCCAAATATGCATTAGTGTCAGCAAAATCATCAATCAAAATAATTACAATGACATGATCAATTTATATCAAACTTAAGCTCATTTTCATATTTTCATCAAATCTACACTTTTTCAAATAAGCATATACGAAAATGTTCGCAAAGTTCATAAGCATTCAACTCAAATAACATGTCAAAATAATCATTACTAGCAATTAAACAAGTTTCAAATGGCATTATCTCTCAAAAATCAAGTTCATGAATTTTAGACTTGAAAAAGTCCACTTTAATTCTCAAAATCATGTTTAGGCTCAAAGTTTGGATCATTTAACTACCTAAACATGTTACACTACTTAATTTAGCAACAATTCATGACAAAAATCGGCCATAACCTGTTTATATCAAAAAACCCCAAATTGCTCAAGAACACAAACCCTAGATTACTCAAAATTTGAAGTTTAAGGCTTCTAATCATGTTAAATAGCATCAATCTAGGTTATACAAGCATAATACATAAACAATTTAAGCATAATTACACTAAAAAGCATCAAAATGAAATTGGGTATAAAATTGCTCAAGAACACTAATTTTCGGATTAAATGGTGTTTAGGTGTAGAAAGTTACCGTTTTTCTTGAGTAATTCCTTGATAGCATCCTTCTCAACATGATTTTAGTAAAAGATTTGATGATTGACGGTGAAAAATTGTGAATTTGGGAGGTCTTTTTCGGGTTTTATATTCGCAGTATTTGTGTTGTGGTGTGAGGATACTGATCTGATTACGTTTTTATTTTTTTCTGGGTTTTGGTCCCTCCGCGAGTCACGGTGTTTGACCCTTCAAACTCCGCGAGTCGCGGAGTTTGTATTTTTTTTATATATATATCTTATACTAATTAAAACAATTAAGTAATTAATTTTAAAATTTTGTTTCCCTTGTTATTTAGGATGAGGTCGTTTCGGATCGATGTCCTAGTCCGTCCTTCGACAAAATTTTAAAATTTGTCTTTTTGTAGCGATTGTTTTAAAAGCTAAGATTTTTGGGTTTTTTTTTTTTTTTTTATATATTTTTGGCATACTTTAATTCAATAAGATTAAAAATAATGATAATAAAAGTTCTCGTCCCTCCCTCGGGTAAAGCAATTTCGGTTCAATGACCTAGTCTTCAACTTACGACGAATTTTAAAAATCATATTTTTAACTTAATGAGATAAAGTAAATTTTTGTTTTTAAATTCACACCAACTTAAATTAAAAATACATAAAATTCAAAATTAATATTAAAAATTCACACTAAACTTAAAATTTGAAATGCATAAAATTAAAAATTCATATTTTAAAAATTAAAAAAAATTCACACCAAACTTAATTTAAAAATTCATATTATAAATTCACACCAAACTTATATTAATTTTTCAAATATTTACAATTTTAAATATATTATTTTTACAAAGTTTACAATATTAATTTAAGATTTATATATTAATTTTAAAAACATGGTAAAAATAAAATTAAAAATCTTTTTGGCTTTTTATCCCACTTTAATCAATCAAATATTATCAAAAATATACGCCCCTCTTTTCGGTAAAGTAATTTCGGTTCCGTGACCTAATTTAACTCATGACGAATTTTTAAAATATTTTGTGTTGATTGATTAAAGATATTTATACCTTAAGAATAAACGTTAAATTTCGCAGTGATGTAATAAATTTTTGTATGATATCAATAATTTCGGTCGCCAAACCTAATTTTATTCAATACCAATTTAATACTTTATAGCGAACAAATTAGCGTTTATTATCAAAAGGTTAAAAATAAAAATAAAAATAAAAAAAACTATACAGACTTACCTATGAGATAGTATTCTTAGTTATACGATCTATCCCATTCATAAGATAGTTGGTTTAATTGGTTTTCCATGGTGACATAGGCGTAACCTCGAGCATTCAGTGTTTTTTCTTCTAAACATATGAACGGTCCGTCTCTGCATAAAGTAACAAATTCGGTGTTTGAATAGGTTTGATTATTTGAACATTTACCTCCATGTGACCATTTTCCGCATTTGTGACATCTTTCTAGGTGTCGTGCTCTTCTTTTCGCTGCGGATTTTGATTTTCCTTTACCAAATTGTAACTTATTATCTTCGCATCTGGATTCTTTTCTTACTCCGTCCAATCTTTCTCTGATTACTGATACTATTTCACTCGGAAGTGTGTCATTATTACGTTTAGTGATCAAAGCATGTAGCATTAGACCATGGTTTAGTTCACAGGCAGTCTTCATTTCGTAAAAACCTGAAAAAATAAAAATTCAGAATGGGGGGAGAAGACTAGTTCTTTAGGGTCTGCTAGGGAAAGACCATTCGAGTTCCATTTTCGAGAACTACACGAAAACAGAAAATCTAACTCTAACAGAAATACATAAACCCCCTATACTTAGTTGAAATTGTGATTAACATTATTTTCAATTGAATCATCAACAACTTGTATATCTTTGACTTTTACTTCAATCCATTTGTTGATTTCCTCCGTAACTTTCACAAATTCAACTAACATTGCCTTTTCTTTTGACGATAAATTGGATATTAATCGGTTATATAACTTAAAGTTTCCTTTAATCTTAGCATCGTGAATCCGTTTATAAAGTTTATTTGTTGAACTGTTAAAAATGGGTTCATATAATTTCGTATCATCAACGGCATTCTTTGTGATTGGATCATCATTAAGTGTTTCTTCATATTCCCCACACTTATGCATTTTTATTGGTCTAACAGTTTTGGTTGGTGGAGATCTAAACATTCGGTTCACAAAAGTGATCGATGTATCACCATCCCTAAGTGTCATTCTACCTTCTCTTACATCAATGAATGCCTCGGTGGTTGCTAAAAATGGGCGACCTAGAATTAGAGGAATATCAAGGTTTTCCTCCATATTAATCACTATGAAGTTTGCAACAAAGGTCAAACTTCCCACGTTAACAAGTAAATTATTTGCTATTCCAACCGGGTGTTTAATGGTTTGGTCAAATGATTGAACACCTATTTTGGTTGGTTTTAATTTACCCATGCCTAATCTTTTGTATAAGGAAAGAGGCATAATATTTGCACTTGCTCCTAAATCTACGAGTCCATTATATACAGCACCATCATTAAGTAAGCAAGAAATGATAAATTCACCCGGGTCTCCTGCTTTAGTAAGTCGAGTTGGTTTGTAAACCTTTTTCGGGTGTTCTTTCCTTGGTTCTTTCACTTCTATTTGAATTTCTTGTTCACATTTTTCTTCGTTTCTTGGAATGGGAGGTTTGTATAAGAATTCTTCTTCATCACTCAAATTTGAATCCTCCTTATATTCTAATTTTGATTTTTCATATGTTGTTGATAACATATTTATGTTTTCATTTTGAAGGTTTTCTTGGGTGGTGAAATTATGATTAACTTCATTGTCAACTTCCATCGGACCATGTATGTAATGTTTAACTCTGTGACCATTAACTTTAAATTCAATCCAATTTGAATTTATTAATTCTATCGTTCCGTATGGGAAAACTCTTTTGACTATGAATGGTCCAGACCATCTTGATTTCAATTTTCCAGGAAATAGCTTGAATCGTGAATTGAAAAGAAGAACTCTGTCTCCTTCTTTAAATTCTTTTGAATTTCTGATTCTTTTATCATGCCATTTCTTCGTTCTTTCTTTATAGATTAATGAATTTTCGTATGCTTCATGTCATAATTCTTCTAATTCGTTTAGTTGACTTAACCGTAGACGTCCAGCTTCATGTAAATCAAGATTACATGTCTTCAAAGCCCAAAATGCTTTGTGTTCAATTTTTACTGGAAGATGACATGCTTTTCCATAAACAAGTCTAAAAGGTGTGGTCCAATTGGAGTTTTGTAGGCTGTTCTAAAAGCCCAGAGTGCATCCTCCAATTTAATGGACCATTCCTTCGGATTTGATCCTACGGTTTTCTCTAGAATACGTTTTAAAAGCTCGGTTGGTATTTTCAACTTGTCCACTTGTTTGTGGATGATAAGCAGTGGAGATTTTATGAGTTATTCCATATCTTTTAAGAACTTTTTCAAGTTGATTATTACAGAAATGAGTACCCCGATCACTTATTAAAGCTTTCGGTGTTCCAAACCTTGCAAAAAGACGTTTTAAAAAGTTGACTACAACTCGTGCATCGTTAGTTGGGAGAGCTTGTGCTTCCGCCCATTTAGATACATAATCAATGGCAACGAGAATATAGAGATTATTATGAGATTTTGGAAATGGACCCATAAAGTCAATACCCCAAATGTCAAATACTTCACATACTTGTATGACATTTTGTGGCATTTCATCACGTTGACTTATTTTTCCGGCCCTTTAACAAGCATCACAGGATTTGCAAAGAAGGTGTGCGTCTTTGTAAATTGTAGGCCAATAGAATCCAGCATCATAAACTTTTCTTGCTGTTAGTTGAGGCCCATAATGCCCTCCTGTTGGTCCTGTGTGACAATGGTTTAAAATTTTACTAGCTTCATCTCCGAATACACATCGGCGTATTATTCCATCGGGACAACTTTTAAACAGATGTGGATCTTCCCAAAAATAGTGTTTTATATCACTAAAGAATTTCTTTCGTTTTTGGTACGACAATCCTTTCTCAAGGAATCCACATACTAAATAATTTGCGTAGTCTGCAAATCATGGAATTTCATTATAATCTATCTTCAATAGATATTCATCAGGAAAGTTGTCTTGTATGGCCAATTCATTTAGAATTTCTAATTCGGGATTTTCAAGATGAGAAAGATGATCAGCGGCGAGATTTTCTGCTCCTCTTTTATCTCGGATTTCAATATCGAACTCTTGTAAGAGTAAGATCCAACGGATTAATCTTGGTTTGGCATCTTGTTTCGAAAATAGGTATCTAAGAGCAGAATGGTCGGTATAGACCACCGTTTTTGCTAGAACGAGATATGAACGAAATTTGTCAAAAGCAAAGACAATAGCAAGGAGTTCTTTTTCAGTAGTTCTGTAATTCATTTGTGCTCCTTGTAACGTCTTACTAGCATAATATATAGGTTGAAATCGTTTTTCAATCCTTTGACCTAAAACGGCTCCCATTGCAAAATCACTTGCATCGCACATTAGTTCAAATGGTAGATTCCAATTTGGTGTTATCATGATCGGCGCATTAGTGAGTTTCTCTTTAAGAATATTAAAAGATTTGATACATTCATCTGAAAAGATGAATGGAGCATCCTTTTCTAGGAGTTTATTCATAGGAGTGGCAATTTTAGAAAAATCTTTTATGAAACGTCGGTAAAAACCGGCATGCCCTAGAAAACTCCTAACTCCTCTAACATTGGTGGGATGTGGAAGTTTAGCAATTACATCTACTTTAGCTCTATCCACTTCAATTCCTTCTTTTGAAATTTTATGTCCAAGAACGATGCCTTCTTTAACCATGAAATGGCATTTCTCCCAATTAAGTACTAGATTTGATTGTTCGCATCTAATCAGCATTCGTTCAAGATTAGCTAGACATGATTCAAATGTATCACCGAAGACTGAAAAGTCATCCATGAAAACTTCCATGCATTCTTCTATCATGTCGTGAAAAATCGCCATCATACACCTTTGAAAGGTTGTAGGGGCGTTGCAAAGTCCAAATGGCATGCATTTGTAAGCAAAAGTACCATAAGGGCACGTGAATGTGGTTTTTTCTTGATCTTCGGGTGCTATTGGAATTTGAAAATATCCGGAAAATCCATCAAGAAAACAATAGTAACTATTTCCGGCTAATCTTTCCAACATTTGATCAATGAAAGGTAAGGGAAAGTGATCTTTTCTGGTGGTGTCATTTAATTTTCTATAATCAATACATACACGCCATCCTGTTACAGTCCTAGTAGGAATAAGCTCATTTTTCTCATTTGTAATGACAGCCATGCCACCCTTCTTAGGCACGCATTGAACTGGGCTTACCCATGGACTATCAAAAATTGGATATATCAAACCTGCATCTAGCAGTTTAATAATTTCTTTTTTAACTACATCTTGCATATTAGGATTTAGTCTTCGTTGGCGTTGCACATACGTTTTATGACCTTCTTCCATAAGGATTTTATGTGTGCAATACGAAGGACTTATTCCTTTAATATCATGAATCTTCCATGCAATGGCTGGTTTATGAGCTTTCAACACAGAAATGAGTTGTGATTTCTCATTTTCAGTAAGAGAAGACGATATTATTACAGGTAATTCAGATTCACCATGTAAATAGGCGTATTCCAAATGGTTTGGAAGTGGCTTTAACTCTAATTTCGGTGGTTCTTCTATCGATGATTTATATCGATATCTGTCTTCTTCTTTTAGCATTTGAATTTCTTCTGTTGTTGGTTCATATCCATTAGCTATAAGTGTAGCTAACATTTCAGCTTCATCAATTGGTTCATTACCTTCTCCTAAAGAACATTCTCCTGTTCCTTGTAATTCTGGAAATTCTTCTAACAATTCTGCATGTGCATCTATAGTTTGAATATAATAACATGTATCATCTGCAGATTGTGGTTGTTGCATTACTCTATCAACTGAAAAGGTAACACTCTCGTCCTCTATACTTAGGGTCAGTTTCTTACCGAACACGTCTATCATTGCTTTAGCCGTGTTTAAGAATGGTCTTCCTAATATGAGAGGAACTTGAGAATCTTCTTCCATGTCCAGAACAACAAAATCTACTGGAAATACTAAAGTACCAACTTTAACTAACATATTCTCCATTATCCCTCTAGGATATTTTATTGATCTATCGGCTAGTTGTATGCTTATTCTTGTTGGGTTCAATTCTCCAAGGTCTAGTTTAGCGTATAGTGAATACGGCATTAAATTTATACTAGCACCTAAGTCTGCCAATGCTTCTATTGAACTAAGACTACCCAGAAAACATGGAATTGTGAAACTTCCTGGATCAGATAGTTTTTCTAGTATCTTATTCAACAGCACTGCTGAACAATTAGCGTTCATAGTAACAGCCGAGAGTTCTTCCATTTTCTTTCTATTTGAGATCAGATCTTTCAAGAATTTAGCATATCTAGGCATTCCTGAAATCACATCAATGAAAGGAAGATTTACATTTATCTGTTTAAACATATACAAGAATTTGGATTGCTCGGCTTCAAGTTTCTCTTTCTTCATTTTACTCGGGTAAGGAAGTGGTGGTTGGTATGGTTTAACATAAGGTTTAGCCTTAACTGTGTTATCTTCATTAACCTTTTCAACTACCGGTTCTTTTTCCTTATCTTGATTAGGTTGTGGTTCTTGTGGAGTAGGAATAGCTTCATCAGAAGTTACAGGTATTTCAGGTGGTTTAAGTGTTGTACCACTTCTTGTGGTAATGGCTTTAGTTGTTTCATTCCGGGGGTTTGCATTTGTATCACTAGGTAGACTTTCCGGTTTTCTTTCACCTATTAATCTTGCTAGGTTACTTACTTCTTGTTCCAAGTTTTGAATAGAAGCTTGTTGATTTCTAAATGCTTGAGCATTTTGTTCATTGGTTTGTTTTTGAGATGTGAAAAACTGCGTTTGAGTTTCAACTAGCTTCGTCATCATATCTTCTAAATTCGGCTTTTTATCATCGGTTTGTGGTGGTTTGTTTTGAAAATTAGGTCTTTGCTGGTTGTAAGTATTGTTAGATACTTGTTGATTGCTAGGACCTTGTTGGTTGTTGTATGGAATATTTCTATTATAATTCTGGTTTTGATTGTAGATTGGTCTTGGCGGTTGATAATTATTTTGATAATTATTTCCAGGCCTTTGGTTTAGATATGAAACATTCTCTCTTTGTTCCATTGTTAATTCAATACTGAGACAATCTTTTGTCAAATGTGGTCCTCCACACTGCTCACAACTAATTCGTATTGAGTGAATATCCTTAGTCATCTTTTCCATTCGTCTCTCGACAGCATCTATCTTTGCAGAAATGGAATCTAAGTCATGGCTAGAATCGGCTCTAGCTGCTTTAGATGATCTAACGATATCTTTTTCTTGGTGCCACTCATGTGAGTGGGAAGCAGTGTTATCAATAATTTTATAAGCATCAGTTTCGGTTTTCTTCATAATGGAACCACCAGCTGCTATATCTATGTCTTTCCTTGTAGTGATGTCACATCCTTGGTAGAATATTTGTACTATTTGACAGGTATCTAAACCATGTTGCGGACATCCTCTCAACAACTTTCCAAATCTTGTCCACGCCTCATATAGAGTTTCATTCGGTTTCTGTGTAAACGTAACAATTTCTCCTTGAAGTCTTACGGCTTTAGATGCCGGAAAGAATTGTTTAAGAAATTTTTCAACTAAAACGTCCCATGTATCAATCGCCCCTTCAGGTAACGATTCCAACCAATCTTTGGCTTCTCCATTTAAAGTCCAGGGAAATAACATGAGATATATCTGTTCATCCTCAACTTCTCGGATTTTAAATAGTGTGCAGATCCTATTAAAGGTACGAAGATGTTCATTTGGATCTTCCTTCGGTGCACCACTAAATTGGCATTGATTAGTCACCATGTGTAGAATTTGTCCTTTGATTTCATAATCTGGCGCATTAATGTCAGGATGAGTAATTGCGTGACCTTGGACAGTGCGTTTAGCTCTCATTCGGTCTTCCATACTTAAAGGTTCCAGATTCTCCATAATTGAATTTGTTGAATCGGAATCACTAGAGGATTCTTATTTAATGGTTCGTTCCTCAACAATCTCTGTTTGAATGATTGGTGGTTCCGGAGGAAAATTTAATGGTTCAGGATCTATGAATCGTCCCTGAATATTCTCCGGATTCTCAATTGTGAGGTCGGGTTCAAAAAATGGATTATCAGAAATTTGAACTGGAGTACTTGGTCGACTGGATGATGATTCTAAAGAAAAATCTACGCCGGTAATATTTGCTAAATGTCTTGATCTAGTTACAGGTGGTGAACGTACAAAAGGTGGTGAACGTCTTGCTCGGTGCATTCACTGAATATCCTATTAGTTTTTAAAAGGAAAGAAAAATTATATAAGTTATCCAATCAATAGACTTTTCTGATTTTGCCCACGTTTCGAATAGCCAAAAGATGCAGCAGAGGGGCAGGATTCGTTTGGTGTCAATATAATTGAGGACTGTTTGGCTCCAATAACCCGGTCCACGTACAAATCCAACTATTACTACGAACCAGAAAATTTTGATGTCTATCAATTTAACCACTTAAAATAAATTTTCGTAATTTTAAGAAATTTAGATAAGAAGTAGAATAAAAATCTATGTCCTAAAAACTAGAATAGCGAGAAATAAGAAAGAAAAAGAGCGTGTCGGAAAAAGATCGAAAAATAAAAATAAGAAAGAAAAAGAGTGACTTATAAAACTTAAAAACACTAGACTAACCCAACCTTATTACTATCACTAACTTAAAATTATAATCGCAAATTGAGATTACTAATTGGAATGATAATTGATACATAGTAAAAGGTGTCTAAAAATATTAAAGCTTACAAGAAAAACTATATCTCAAATGGCAATAACTTAAAAAGAAACTAAAACTTAAAAAGGCGTCGCAAAATTCTAAAGTACCTAAATCTTAGTCTAAAGAAAAAGCACTTAAGGGATTTTACGGCAAAGTCTAAAAATCTAGAAATAAAAATATAACTATGGCAAAAACTAAGTTTAAAACTAAAAACTAGCGAAAAATACAAATATTACGCTAAAACAATTAAAAAGGGACAAAATATAAAAATTACAATTTTTATAAAACTATTATTTTTATATTATTTATTTTATAAAACTATTAATTTTTATATATAATAAAACTAATTAAAATTTAAAATACAATTTAATTTAAAAACTTAAACTAATTATAATAATAATTAAGTAATTAGGGTTTATTAATAATAATAATAATTATCCGTAATAAATGCTGATTAGGGTTTCTGTCGGTGTCAGGGTGGCTCCGTGAGTCGCGGTATTCGAAGCTGCAAACTCCGCGAGTCGCGAGGTTCCAATTTTCAGATGACAGGTTGAATAAAATTCGACGCGTTTTTTATATATATATATATTTTCTGTTTAAATAGTTAAATAAAATATTTATAAAAACTAAATAAAAACTTATGTTTTAAAAACTAAAATAAAAATAGAAATACTTTATAATAAAAATCTTAAAACTAGATTTATATATTTATTTAATTTTTTTCGGTTTTTAATTTTATGTTTTAAATAAAAATATTTAAATAAAACTTATATTTTTATAAAATAAAAATAAAGAAACTTTATAAAACTTAAATATTTAACAAAATCTAAAAAAAAAATATAAATTTTTGTTTTCTTTTTATATTTTTGAATAATTAAAAACGTATTTTTACAAAAGTGAAATTTAATAAAAGTAAACTAAAAATAAAAATCTTTTTTTTTTTTAAAAAAATTTAGCGTTACGCTTCCGGATTTTAAGCTAGATTGTTCCCCGGCAGCGGCGCCAAAAATACTTGATAGTTAAAGCTAAGGGGTATAAAATACTATTAAATTTTACAAGGAAATATTATTAAATACGATACAATTTTACACAAGATATTTATTTATTTATAGAATGGATATACTTAAACCTTGCTAAAACACTCATAGGCAGTATACCTAATCGTACAGTATTGTAGTTTTTAGTAAGTCCGGTTCGTTCCACAGGGAAAATCTTTAAACAAAGCTTAACGCTATATTAGTTTCTTTTATAAAAATACAAATATATATATAAGTAATATTATTATTATAAAGGGGGTTTTTACCGTTTAATGACCGGTTTGTCGATTTTAAAACTTTAGTTGTAGTTAAAACCAAATGTAAAATATTAAATAAATAAAAGACTTAATTTAAAGCGTAAAGTAAATAACGATAATGAAATTGCGATAAATGAAAGTGCGATAAAACAAACTTGTGATAATAAAAAGTACGATAATTAAAAGTGTAATTAAATACAATAACAATAAAATAAAATGCGATAATTAGAAGTGCAATTAAATATAAAATAAAGGAAATTAAATATGAAATAAAAGAATTATGCTTATTTAAACTTCCATAATCATGATGTTTGACGTGTTGATTTTAGTTTTATGCCCATGGGTTAATTGTCCTTTGTCTTGGATTATTTAATATGTCCATACGGATTTGTCCATAATAGTCCATCAGTCATAAATATAAAGAGCGAAAGCCTTCGTCAAATTATTCTTATTCCCGAAGTCAAATATTTCAACTAATTGGGGATTCGAATTGTAACAAGGTTTTAATACTTTGTTTAATAAATACACCAGGTTATCGACTGCGTGTAAACCAAGGTTTTACTACTTTGTTAACAATTACACCAATTACCCTTGAATGTAATTCACCCCTGTTTCAACAAGTCTATTAACTATTAATCCAGTTCCGTGTCCGGTAAAATGAATAATTATTGGTATTTATAAATATCCCGCCCACCGTACCCAGTCAAGCGTATGTGGTTATATATAAATACGTCAAATTATAAGTTTGTATATTAAATTAACAAGGTATTGTTTAGTTAATATAAAACCCATTAATAGCCCATAGTCTAATTTCCACAAGTGTCGTTCTTTTATCCAAACCCCAATTATGGTACAAAGCCCAATTACCCAATTTTAGTAATTAGCCCAACATCATGATTACTTCGTTTTAAATAAGCATAATAATAACTTAGCTACGAGACATTAAATTAAAAAGGTTGAACATAACTTACAATGATTAAAAATAGCGTAGCGTTACACGGACAGAATTTCGACTTACACCCTTACAACATTCGCTAACATACCCTTATTATTAGAATTAAAATTAAAATTAAAATATAAATTAAAAATATAAATATTACGTATAGATAGATGGATGGATATATATTGGATATTTAAAATGATCAGAATTCGTTTGCCTTTATAGGGAGTTTCAGTTTTTAGGGCTCCGTGACTTGCGGCCCTTTTCTTCTTCAAACTCCGCGAGTCGCGGAGATCGTTTTTACAGCTCACCCACATTTGGCTCTTTGTTTGCCGACGATTTATTTTATAAATATAATATATATATAATTAATATAATTCATTATATATTATATTATATTATATTTATATACATAATTAACTTGTAATTTTTAGTCCGTTGCGTCGAGCGTTGAGAGTTGACTCTGGTCCCGGTTCCGGATTTTCGAACGTCCTTGCGTACTATTTTATATCTTGTACTTTGCGTTTTGAATCTTGTACTCTTGTAATTTTGAGACGTTTCTTATCAATAATTGGAACCTCTTTAATTGTATTTTGTACTTTTGAGCTTTTTGGTCGTTTGCGTCTTCAATTCGTCGAATCTTTCTTTTGTCTTCACCTTTTAATATTTAAACGAATATCACTTGTAAATAGAACAATTGCAACTAAAAGCTTGTCTTTCTTGGGGAATAATGCTATGAAATATATGTTCGTTTTTAGCATTATCATTATACTAATCATGTCACAATAGTCTAACACACAAACATCACCCAAGTGCCATCTACAGAGACTCTGGCGGCTCGGCCAAACCATTAACCACCAGCTGATCGGACTGGGGCTTACCAGAAGTTCCTCCATCACCGTATGTATATACATAATCCACACGTGACGGACGCGTCATTCACATATATATACACCACGGTTGTCTAGGCTACCATAGAGGAACCCAACCCGCAGGTTGATCTCTCCTACCGAGGCTACCACACAATAGGGACACACTGGGCTCCAGCAGACAAGCATCAGCTAACATGCAGTCATCACAAGTACTAACTAACCACAACAATAAGTATATCTAACAAGCATGGCAATCATAATATAACATACTTCTATATACTATATTCTTCAGTTAGTCCCACTCACCAAATACCAGCAAACGAGAAGGTATTCAGCTATCTAATCACTGAACCTTCTCTTTCTCCTGAGAAAAACACATACACAAGTTAGTTTCTGTTCGTTAACATCAAATAACACAATATATAAATTTTTGTATCAAAAACTGTCCATCATAAACATCAAAATACAAACGGGCAGCATAACGGCTAAAAAATCAACACTTGGGTAAAATATTCTGCCCTGGACACTCAGTCGGTCAACTGACTCTTACAGTCGGTCGACTGTCGACACAACCGGTCGACTGACTTTCCCAGTCGGTTGATTCATTTGGTATTACATCAATCGGTCGAAGGTAAATCTCAGTCGGTCGGTTCACTCAACAGTCGGTCGGTTGTCCTCGACAGTCGACCTAGTGTGTTCATCTTCATCAGAAACTGAACAAAGGCTACGGACTTCACGATGAAATCCTCAAATCTCGATCTAAAGCTCGTTTTACACACCAAAATCGACCACAACTTGTTCACTACTTGTTATAGACTCAAAACCCACAACAATTTGACCATAACAACACTTAAATCACTTGTTTTGACAAAAATTCAAGCTTTTTACAAAACTCACACAAAACCTTAAATTTCTCAAATATTAGAGCATGGAAGCTTGTGATTCTTATCTTAAAAGAATCAGTGAATAGCAAGGAACACAAAGATATGAACACTTTGAGCTCTAGATAAAGATTAAGGATCGTGGTTTGATTGTAGGTGAGGAAAATGAAGAACGGGTGTTTTTGGGAATTTTCTAGAAATGGGAAGAAGAACACATGCACTAGTCACTTAATTTAGGTTAATTTCCCACATTATGCAACACATGGGTATTTATCAGTTATCTGATATCTTTCGTACATCATTCGACAACCCAAACGAAGTCCAAATTAAATAAACAAACCTGTTCTGTGACCCTTATCACAAACTGGCCCTAACCACATCATTAAATAATAATAAACATTAAATAAAATAAAAACATATAGTAACACTACACTAATCTTAAGGGAAAATTAGTAATCTTACATCTATGCCCGATTGAGGATGTTACAAGTACAACTCATCGTTGCTATATTTATATTTGTATACTTTATATTATATTATTTAATATTTAATTTTATATATTTATATTAATATTAATATTAATATTAATATTAATATTAATATTAATATTAATATTAATATTAATATTAATATTAATATTAATATTAATATTAATATTAATATTAATATTAATATTAATATTCATATTTGAATTCATATTTATATTTATACTAGGTTTTGAGCCCGTGCGTTGCACAGCTGCTCAAACATCGTTTCAAATGAGTCACCATATTTTATGACGCTTAATGTTCATTTCCATACTATGTTTTTTTATTGCGTTTAAAGGAGGATTTGTCAAAATAATATGTTAAAGTGTGGTTAATTTTGGTCGGTACTCTAATAGGTCATATCATTTAGTATTTAAGTTTAGATAGATGGTAATGGGTCTGTGTAGTTAACTATATAAAAATGGTCAAAATTAACCCACTTTGTTAATGATTCATTGAATTATATATCCCGATTTTCTTAATTTATAAAAATACGTTATATCATATTTTGACCTCCAATTAACCCAGTTTAGATAGATGTAACGGAATTGCGTAGTTAACCATATAAAAATGGTCAAAATTAACCCAGTTTTTGATTCATTGAATTATATATCCCGATTTTTCTTTATTTATGAAAATACAATATATTATATTTTGATCACCACAAATAACACATCAATTATCTAAAGGCTAAAATGAAATGAACATATAAATATTGACAGGTTCTTATGCTAATGGAAAATTTATTAGACAATAGAAGATAATCTTACTACCTTGATAGTGGCGCCATATATCTTTTAAAGGTTTGAGACATATTATCCTTTAACATTTATCCGCTAATGCAGTAGGTAGGTGGTGAAGAGGATTCAAGAGATAGCAATGATTCGAGCAAGTATACAAATCAGGAATTAAATGATAATTATGGTTTGTTATCCGCTTGAATTTTCAACCTATGAATTACACCCTTTGATTATAGCTTATTAAATTAAATTTGGAATGTTAATTAGGGTAGATGTGGTTACGTCCTTTTTATGAAAAGGTATAGGATTTAGTTTTGACTTGCTCAAACTTTAAAAGGGACAGAGTTACAAACTTTTGTTTTACTCCGTATTTTTTTTTAAACCAAACAATAAGTAAATTAAATTAATTAATTAATAATATGCAACTAATAGCATTAATTAAAATAAATATTCAGAATAATTCTGGAAGTTACATGTGAATTATACACATGCCAGTTTTGCTATAATTAAGGCTCTAATAACATGTCATTTTTTAAACCCTCTTTTATATAAAGATATAGATTTATATTTATTTTTATATATTTATATTTATATTTATATCTATATTTATTTCAATTTTATAGTTATATTTATATTTATTTACATTTCTTTTTATATTTATAATTATATTTTTCTATCGATTTATATTTATAATTATATTTTTCTATCGGTTTATGTTTATATTTATATTTATATTTATACTTATATTTTGTATTTATATTAAAATTAAAATACAACCCGTTGTAAGAGTCTTAGAAGGTGTGCAGGATAAGTCTTTAGACGACAATTTTTAAAATGCTCAAAATTTATGCACCCTAACCTAATAAATATGCTTGATGGTACCCTGAAATGCATGAATACGATGAATGTGAACGATAAACCACATGAATGACAAAGAAACTGATGTGTCAAAAGTGTGTAGTAGTGCTTAACTTAACTTTCAACTTTTAAATATATAAAACCTTTATTTTACTTTTAACACCCTAACGAGCAACAAAACCCGATCAGATGTAGTATTTTGGGTTATCGTCCCAAGAGAGCGTAGATGCATTTTAAAGTTGGTTTATTATGTAGTCTCGCTCTTATTAAAGAACTAGAAGTAGGATTTTAGGTTTTCAGTTGTTGTTTAGGTTTTGAATATTATCTCTTAGGAAAGAGACAACTGAAAGTACGTTCTTAATGAATTAAGTAACAAAATAATAAGCAAGAAATAAAGTTTTAAAATAAACAATTATAAATAAAAGCAGTTACATGAACGAATAAATTGTTCGGGAATCATATTAGGCAAGTTTCATGACTTATATTAACACAAGGCAAAATAATGATCATAGACCAACTATTATCCCCAAACAGGTTAAGACTGTCATAACCCGTCCAAATCTATATGGATGAATTCAATAACATTTGGTCCCATTGCGATGAACGACTCTAAGTAATATCTTTAAAATGAGCAAATGCACAGAGGAAGATTTCTTTGATACCTGAGGATAAACATGCTTAAAAGTGTCAACTAAAAGGTTGGTGAGTTCATAGGTTTATCATAAACATTCATTTCCATAATTTTAATAGACCATAAGATTTTCATATTTATAAACAGAATCCTCTCGTCTGCATAAAGATAAAATCATTCATATGGTGAACACCTGGTAACCGACATTAACATAATGCATATAGAATATCCCCAAAACAGAATCCTCTTGTCTGTATAAAAATCGAAGTACTAAAGCATATCATTTTCCAGAATGGTGGGTGTTAGTGCCCGTAGATATACCTTTACGATTCGCGTCAATTAATGGCCATTATACCAGCTCCATACCATTTTCCAGCATGAAGGTTGTATAATAAACACTAATTCTTAGGTTACCAAGCTAAAAGGGGTGATATTCGATCTAATAATCCAATCATAGAATGTAGTTTTGAGTACTTGTGTCTATTTCGTCAAACATTTATAAAAGTAGCGCATGTATTCTCAGTCCCAAAAATATATATTGCAAAAGCATTTAAAAAGGGAGCAAATGTGTAGTGACCCGAACTTTTCCATGTTTATATATATTAAATGAAATTGTTATTTACATGATTAAGTCTTTCCAACATGTTAAGCAATCAAACTTTTTAAGACTTGATTAATTGAAATAGGTTTCATACGGACAATTGACCACCTAAGTTGACCGGTGATTCACGAACGTTAAAACTTGTAAAAACTATATGATGACATATATATGGTTATATATATAGTTAACATGATATTATGACAAGTAAATATCTCATTAGGTATTTTAACAATGTGTTATATACATAAAAATGAGACTATTGAATTAAGAAACTCAAAAACGATATATATAACGATTATCGTTATAACAATGTCTTACTAAGTACATATGAATCATATTAAGATATTGATACATTTGGTTATTTATGCTAAATGATAAGTAAATATATCATTAAGTGTATTAACAATGAACTACATATGTAAAAATAACACTACAAACTTAATGATTTAGAAACGAGACATATATGCAACGATTATCGTTGTAACGACATTTAATTGTATATATATATATATATATATATATATATATATATATATATATATATATCATACTAAGATATATTATATATCATAATATTATGATAATGTAACAATTTAACATCTCTTTAGATATAATAAACAATGGGTTTAGAACATTTAACAAGACCGTTAACCTAAATGTTTCAAAACAACATATGCATGTAACGACTAACGATGACTTAACGACTCAGTTAAAATGTATTTACATGTAGTGTTTTAATATGTATTCATACACTTTTGAAAGACTTCAAGACACTTATCAAAGTACTTCTACTTAACAAAAATGCTTACAATTATATCCTCGTTCAGTTTCATCATCAATTCTACTCGTATGTACAAGTATTCGTACTCGTACAATACACAGCTTTTAGATGTATGTACTATTGGTATATAAACTCCAATGATCAGCTCTTAGCTGCCCATGTGAGTCACCTAACACATGTGGGAACCATCATTTGGCAACTAGCATGAAATGTCTCATAAAATTACAAAAATATTAGTAATCATTCATGACTTATTTACTTGTAAATAAAATTACACATCCTTTATATCTAATCCATATACCAACGACCAAAAACACCTACAAACACTTTCATTCTTCAATTTTCTTCATCTAATTCATCTCTCTCAAGTTCTATCTTCAAGTTCTAAGTGTTCTTCATAAATTCTATAAGTTCTAGTTTCATAAAATCAAGAATACTTCCAAGTTTGCTAGCTTACTTCCAATCTTGTAAAGTGATCATCCAACCTCAAGAAATCTTTCTTATTTATAGTAAGATATCTTTCTAATACAAGGTAATACTCATATTCAAACTTTGATTCAATTTCTATAACTATAACAATCTTATTTCGAGTGGAAATCTTACTTGAACTTGTTTTCGTGTCATGATTCTGCTTCAAGAACTTTCAAGCCATCCAAGGATACTTTGAAGCTAGATCTATTTTTCTCATTTCCAGTAGGTTTATCCACAAAATCTAAGGTAGTAATGATGTTCATAACATCATTCGATTCATATATATAAAACTACCTTATTCGAAGGTTTAAACTTGAAATCACTAGAACATAGTTTAGTTAATTCTAAACTTGTTCGCAAATAAAAGTTAATCCTTATAACTTGACTTTTAAAATCAACTAAACACATGTTCTATATCTATACGATATGCTAACTTAATGATTTAAAACCTGGAAACACGAAAAACACCGTAAAACCGGACATACGCCGTCGTAGTAACAACGCGGGCTGTTTTGGGTTAGTTAATTAAAAACTATGATAAACTTTGATTTAAAAGTTGTTCTTCTGGGAAAATGATTTTTCTTATGAACATGAAACTATATCCAAAAATCATGGTTAAAATCAAAGTGGAAGTATGTTTTTCAAAATGGTCATCAAGACGTCGTTCTTTCGACTGAAATGACTACCTCTTACAAAAACGACTTGTAACTTATATTTACGACTATAAACCTATACTTTTTCTATTTAGATTCATAAAATAGAGTTCAATATGAAACCATAGCAATTTGATTCACTCAAAACGGATTTAAAACGAAGAAGTTATGGGTAAAACAAGATTGGATATTTTTTGATTGTTGTAGCTACGGGAAATATTGTAACAAATCTATATTAATCATATCCTAGCTAAATTATATTGTATTATACATGTATTCTAATATATTATGTAATCTTGGGATACCATAGACACGTATGCAAATGTTTTGACATATCATATCGACCCATCTATATATATTATTTGGAACAACCATAGACACTCTATATGCAGTAATGTTGGAGTTAGCTATACAGGGTTGAGGTTGATTCCAAAAATATATATACATTGAGTTGTGATCTAGCCTGTGACGTGTATACACTGGGTCGTGGATTGATTCAAGATAATATATATCAATTATTTCTGTACATCTAACTATGGACAACTAGTTGTAGGTTACTAACGAGGACAGCTGACTTAATAAACTTAAAACATCAAAATGTATTAAAAGTGTTGTAAATATATTTTAAACATACTTTGATATATATGTACATATTTGTTATAGGTTCGTGAATCGACCAGTGGCCAAGTCTTACTTCCCGACGAAGTAAAAATCTGTGAAAGTGAGTTATAGTCCCACTTTTAAAATCTAATATTTTGGGATGAGAATACATGCAGTTTTATAAATGTTTTACGAAATAGACACAAGTAAATGAAACTACATTATATGGGTGAATGATCGAAGCCGAATATGCCCCTTTTGCTTGGTAGCCTAAGAATTAGTAAACCGATCTACTAATTGACGCGAATCCTAAGGATAGATCTATTGGGCCTAACGAACCCCATCCAAAGTACCGGATGCTTTAGTACTTCGAATTCGTTTTTATCATGTCCGAAGGATTTCCCGGAATGATAGGGGATATTCTTATATGCATCTTGTTAATGTTGGTTACCAGGTGTTCACCATATGAATGATTTTTATCTCTATGTATGGGATGTATATTGAAATATGAAATATTGTGGTCTATTATTATGATTTGATAATATATAGGTTAAACCTATAACTCACCAACATTTTTGTTGACATTTTAAGCATGTTTATTCTCAGGTGATTATTAAGAGCTTTCACTGTTGCATACTAAAATAAAGACAAGATTTGGAGTCCATGATTGTATGATATTATGTAAAAACTGCATTCAAGAAACTTATTTTTGATGTAATATATTCTTATTGTAAACCATTATGTAATGGTCGTGTGTAAACGGTATATTTTAGATTATCATTATTTGATAATCTACGTAATGCTTTTTAAAACTT
This sequence comes from Rutidosis leptorrhynchoides, assembly GCF_046630445.1. Taxonomy (NCBI): domain Eukaryota; kingdom Viridiplantae; phylum Streptophyta; class Magnoliopsida; order Asterales; family Asteraceae; genus Rutidosis; species Rutidosis leptorrhynchoides. Next base: position 149,204,502 of record NC_092339.1, read on the forward strand.
TATAGATAAAATAAAGATTATGGTTGTTTTAAAAATGAATGCAGTCTTTGAAAAACGTCTCATATAGAGGTCAAAACCTCGCAACGAAATCAATTAATATGGAACGTTTATAATCAATATGAACGGGACATTTCAAAATGAAACTCACGATACGATATTTTGTAGTAAAAATATGCACACGACGGAACTGAACAATGCAAGGTTGACCTTGGATTCACGAACCTATATATATATATATATATATATATATATATATATATATATACGTATCTATTTACAAGTAATTGTTCGTGAATCGTTGAAAACAGTCGAATGTCAATTTAATTCATGAAACAGTTCAAAATTTTTGAGACTCCACCTAACAGACTTTGCTTATCTTGTCAAAAATATTTAATCGTATCTAGAGTTTGGTTTAAAATTAGTCGAAATTTTCCGGGTCTTCGCAGTACCTACCCGTTAAAGAAATTTCATCCCGAAATTTGAGTGTGGTTGTCATGGCTAACAACAAAAATGTTTTCATGACGAATATGAGTTGATAAATAGAGTTTTATCAACATTAAGTAATATTGATAAAATAATTCGATTACTCGAAGCATACGAGTGAAGCTATCATAAAAGAGTGAAATGAAGTAAATAGAGGTTCGTCTTAACTTTTGACGTAGTCACTGTTGAATCCCGGAATTTAAGGGATTTAAAGATAATCCTCAAAATCTATATAAGATTTAATTCTTCGATAAATAAGGAAATTATGATCTTCTTTAATTAATTGTGGTAATCTGCCTTGATTGCTATGTCTGATAGTTCACAATAAAATTCACCTCTTCTGTTCCATTATTTTTACCACTCCTATCTAACGACCCGTCCTAATCCATCATGACGAATACATTACATTTGGTTACATCACGAGGTACTTGACCTCTATTTGATACATTTTACAAACATTGCATTCGTTTTTAAAAGACAAACTTTCATTACATCAAAAGTTGACGGGGTGGGACGTGTGGTGTCCCCAACTGAAGCTTCAGTTGGTATCCAAGCGTTGGTCTTAGAGAACTAGAAATTTACATTAGTGTGTCTTATCGAGTTTGTTAGGATACATTAGTGAGTCTGGACTTCGACCGTGTTTTCTTTATAAACGATTGCTTAACACTTTTGTTGGAAACTATATATTATTAACATGTAAATATTATGTGATATATTAACCTCTTAATGTGTTTGATATTGTGTGATAGATGTCTACCACTAGTACAAATCCCATCGATTCACCTAATAATAATGAAGAGTCGAATATATTTTGGGAAGATTCACAAATTCCCGAAGAGGAACCAGAAGAAGAGGAAACGGAAGAGGAGGAACCGGAAGAAGAGGAACCGGAAGAAGAGGAACCAGAAGAGGAGGAACCAGAAGAGGAGGAACCGGAAGAAGAAGAGGTTCCGGAGGAAGAAATATTGATACCTATAGTAAATCGATTAAATAAAATAAAATCCTCAACCAACGGACCAAAGTTAATAATGGTCAATGGTGTTTCCGCCGAGGAAGCAAAATATTGGGAAGATTACCAATTTTCTGATGAATCGGATCCCGATGAGGATTCCGATGATGTTATAGAAATTACCTCGACCCAATTTAATAAAGCGAAAGAAAATAATAAGGGAAAAGGTATAAAAATAGAGAAACCCGATTCCAAACCCGATGAACTTTATATGTATCGGCAACATCCGTATTTCCTAAAATGTAACAATGACCCGGAAACCTCTAAACCACCAGGTTTTTCTAAATCATTGTAGAAAACGATGACTCGTATTAGAGGAACACCATATATTCCTAGAAAATTAGGAAAACGAACCAAGTCCGAAGAAGAAGAAACCAATGATTCAGATTAGAGGGTTGTAATCATGTTGTGTATTATATGTATTGTAGTGTGCTTGTACTTTTATGTTCTATGTAAAAATTACTTGTATTGTTTGTTAATTATCTTTTACGAATCTAATCCTTGTCTATTTTACAGTATAAAAACAAAATGGACGTTAAGGGTAGACAACCAAATATTTTAGAAGATCTATCAGAGGATATGATTGAGGAAATCTTGTCTAGAGTCGGTCAGAATTCATCAGCACAATTAATTATGGCAAAATTAACTTGTCAAACATTTGAAAGACTTTTCAGAAATGCCTTAGTTTATAAAAGGCTTTCCTTTGATAGGTGGGGTATATCACATTGGGGAGACCGTAAGTTACGTCGTGTTTTCTTTAAAGCGTTAAATGCGGGGAACCCAAATGCAATTTTACGCTACGGGTTAAGAACCTATTTTGATTCAACATATCCCAACATAGGATTTTGTGAATTAGAAAGAGCTTCTAAAATGCAACATAAAGAAGCATGTTATGCTTACGGGTTAGTGATCTTCGCTTCTTACCAAAGTGAGAAAAAGAACATCGGATTGTAGCTTTTAAATAAAACCTTCCACAAGTGACGGATTCAGTAGTTGGGGTGAGAAACAAGGTATTTAGATTATTACGGGGCTGTTGGACATTACGAAACCCTCGTCCTTTTGACGACATTACAACATGCTGCCTAGCCAATGGTCATAACGGTTATTTTCCACAAGACCAAGGATGGGAAGTCGTCTTAGTAAAACCAGAATGCATGACTTGTTTCTGGACTTATGAATTACGTGTCTTTATTTCCTTTGCTGAACAACTTGCGTATTAACTAGGTTTATCTTCAAAAACTGTCCTGTATCAAAGTGTACTATATTTCATGTTATATGTAATATAGCGAAGTTGTAAGTTTGAAGAATATTTGTATGTGATATATTATTATAATCAGTTTTTCATATGAAATTGTAGTAGTTGAATTGTATATTAGCTACTAAGTATGAACTTAACGGGTAGGTAGTACCCGAATTTAAACTTATAAAATGCTAATATGAAGAAAAAGCTTTTATAAATGAGTTCATATTATGCTACGAAATACTATTGACTACTCTTAATATTCTGTATGATTAACTCGATTCAGTTGGGTATTTTGAAGGAAATGACACCGACTACTCGACACACCATGAATATGAGCGAAGAGGAATTTCGTACCTTTCTTGCTGCAACATAGCCGCAGTACAGGCTGCGCTACATACCAACAATAACTCTGAATCTAGCAATGCAGCTAACGGCGCAAGAAATCGTGTAGGATGCTCCTACAAAGAATTCACTTCCTGCAAACCTTTGGAATTTGATGGAACCGAAGGACCAATTGGATTGAAACGGTGGACCGAGAAAGTCGAATCGGTGTTTGCCATAAGTAAGTGTACTGAAGAGGATAAAGTTAAGTACGCTACGCATACCTTCATAGGTACTGAGTTAACGTGGTGGATCACCTATCTTAAACAGGTAGGATAAAATGCTGCTTACGCACTACCATGGTTGGCATTCAAGCAATTGATGAACGAGCAGTACCGTCCTAGAAACGAAGTCAATAAACTCCAGGCAGAACTTAGAGAGTTACGAACACAAGGGTTCGACATTACCACATATGAACAATGATTCACAGAGTTGTGCCTATTGTGTCCGGGAGCTTTCGAAGATGAAGAAGAGAAGATCGACGCATTTGTAAAAGGGCTACCAATAAGGATTCAAGAAGATGTGAGTTCACACGAGCCCGCTTCTATACAGAAGGCAAGTCGAATGGCTCATAAACTCATAAATCAGATTGAGGGAAGAATTAAAGAGCAGGCGGCCGAAGAAGCCAACACGAAACAACTCAAGAGGAAGTGGGAGGAAAACGGTGACAAGAGTCACCAGTACAACAACAGCAACAATTACAACCACAATCGCAACAACTATCCTAACAACCGCAACAACAATCGCAACAATAACTGCAATCCTAACAATAACTACAACAAACATCCCAACAACAACAACAACTACAACAACCGTTTCAACAACAATAACAATCCCAACAACAACCTCAATAACAACCACGGCAACAAAAACCAAAAACAGCCATGTCATCGGTGTGAAGAAAATCATCAGGGGTTTTGCACGACATTTTGCAACAGGTGTAAAAGAAATGGTCATAGCGCGACAAAGTGTGAGGTCTACGGACCAAAGTTTAACAGAACTAAAGGAACAAATAATGTCGGAACAAGTAATGCCGAAACGAATAGTGTCGGAGCAAGTAATACCAACGTTGTTTGTTATAAATGTGGAAAACCAGGCCACATTATTAGAAATTGCCCGAATCAGGGGAATACTAATGGGCAGGGCCGTGGAAGAGTTTTCAATATTAATGCAGCAGAAGCACAGGAAGACCCGTAGCTTGTTACGGGTACGTTTCTTATTGACGATAAATCTGCTTATGTTTTATTTGATTCGGGTGCGGATAGAAGCTATATGAGTAGAGAATTTTGTGCTAAATTAAGTTGCCCATTGACGCCTTTGGATAATAAATTTTTACTCGAATTAGCAAATGGTAAATTAATTTCAGCAGATAATATATGTCGGTATAGAGAAATTAAACTGGGTGACAAAATGTTTAAGATTGATTTAATACCAGTCGAGTTAGGGAGTTTTGATGTAATAATTGGCATGGACTGGTTGAAGAAGGTAAGAGCAGAGGTCGTTTGTTACAAAAATGCGATTCGCATTATGCGTGAAAAAGGAAAACCTTTAATGATGTATGGAGAAAAGAACAACGTGAAGTTAAATCTTATTAGTAGTTTGAAGGCGCAAAAACTAATAAGAAAAGGTTGTTACGTCATTCTAGCACACATCGAGGAAGTTAAAACTGAAGAAAAGAACATCAGTGATGTTCCAGTCGCAAAAGAATTTTCCGATGTATTTTCGAAAGAATTACCGGGATTACCCCCACATCGATCCATTGAATTTCAAATAGACCTTGTACCAGGAGCTACACCAATAGCTCGTGCTCCATACAGTCTCACAGCCAGCGAAATGAAAGAATTACAAAATCAGTTACAGGAACTTTTAGAGCGTGGTTTCATTCGACCAAGTACATCACCATGGGGAGCTCCTGTTCTGTTTGTCAAGAAGAAAGATGGTACATTCAGGTTGTGTATCGACTACCGAGAGTTGAACAAACTTACCATCAAGAACCGTTACCCATTACCGAAAATTGACGACTTATTTGATCAACTACAAGGCTCGTCGGTTTATTCGAAGATCGATTTATGTTCTGGATATCATCAAATGCGGGTGAAAGAGGATGACATTCCGAAGACTGCTTTTAGGACGCGTTACGGTCATTATGAGTTTATGGTTATGCCATTTGGATTGACTAACGCACCAGCTGTGTTCATGGACCTCATGAACCGAGTTTGTGGGCCATATCTTGACAAGTTTGTCATTGTTTTCATCGATGACATACTTATTTACTCGAAGAATGATCAAGAGCACGAAGAACATTTGAGAAAAGTGCTAGAGTTGCTGAGAAAAGAAAAACTGTACGCTAAGTTTTCAAAGTGTGCATTTTGGTTAGAAGAAGTTCAATTCCTCGATCATATAGTGAACAAAGAAGGTATTCAGGTGGATCCAGCAAAGATTGAAACCGTTGAAAAGTGGGAAACCCCGAAAACTCCGAAACACATACGCCAATTTTTAGGACTAGCTGGTTACTACAGAAGGTTCATCCAAGACTTTTCCATAATAGCAAAACCCTTGACTGCATTAACGCATAAAGGGAAGAAATTTGAATGGAAAGATGAACAAGAGAAAGCGTTTCAATTGTTAAAGAAAAAGTTATCTACGGCACCTATATTATCATTAACTGAAGGGAATGATGATTTTGTGATATATTGTGACGCCTCAAAGCAAGGTCTCGGTTGTATATTAATGCAACGAACGAAAGTAATTGCTTATGCTTCTAGATAATTGAAGATTCACGAATAGAATTATACAACGCATGATTTGGAATTAGGCGCGGTTGTTTTTGCATTAAAGACTTGGAGGCACTACTTATATGGGGTCAAAAGTATTATATATACCGACCACAAAAGTCTTCAATACATATTTAATCAGAAACAACTGAACATGAGGTAGCGCAGGTGGATTGAATTGTTAAATGATTACGACTTTGAGATTCGTTACCACCCAGGGAAGGCAAATGTGGTAGCCGACGCCTTAAGCAGAAAGGACAGAGAACCCATTCGTGTAAAATCTATGAATATAATGATTCACACTAACCTTACTACTCAAATAAAGAGGTGCAACAAGGAGTTTTAAAAGAGGGAAACTTAAAGGATGAAATACCTAAAGGATCAGAGAAGCATCTTAATATTCGAGAAGACGGAACCCGGTATAGGGTTGAAAGAATTTGGGTACCAAAATTTGGAGGTATGAGAGAAATGGTACTTAGAGAAGCTCATAAAACCAGATACTCAATACATCCTGGAACGGGGAAGATGTACAAGGATCTCAAGAAATATTTTTGGTGGCCAGGTATGAAAGTCGATGTTGCTAAATACGTAGGAGAATGTTTGACGTGTTCTAAGGTCAAAGCGGAGCATCAGAAACCATCAGGTCTACTTCAACAACCCGAAATCCCAGAATGGAAATGGTAAAACATTACCATGGATTTCATCACTAAATTGCCAAGGACTGCAAGTGGTTTTGATACTATTTAGGTAATAGTTGATCGTCTCACCAAATCAGCACACTTCCTGCCAATAAGAGAAGATGACAAGATGGAGAAGTTAGGACGACTCTATTTGAAAGAAGTCGTCTCCAGACATGGAATACCAATCTCTATTATCTCTGATAGGGATGGCAGATTCATTTCAAGATTCTGGTGAAATGTCCCGTTCTTATTGATTAAAAACGTTCCATATTAATTGATTTCGTTGCGAGGTTTTGACCTCTATATGAGACGTTTTTTAAAGACTGCATTCATTTTAAAATAAACCATAACCTTTATTTCATCAATAAAGGTTTAAAAAGCTTTACGTAGATTATCAAATAATGATAATCTAAAATATCCTGTTTACACACGACCATTACATATTGGTTTACAATACAAATATGTTACAACAAAATAAGTTTCTTGAATGCAGTTTTTACACAATATCATACAAGCATGGACTCCAAATCTCGTCCTTATTTAAGTATGCGATAGCGGAAGCTCTTAATAATCATCTGAGAATAAACATGCTTAAAACGTCAACAAAAATGTTGGTGAGTTATAGGTTTAACCTATATATATCAAATCATAATAATAGACCACAAGATTTCATATTTCAATACACATCCCATACATAGAGATAAAAATCATTCATATGGTGAACACCTGGTAACCGACATTAACAAGATGCATATATAAGAATATCCCCATCATTCTGGGACACCCTTCGGATATGATATAAATTTCGAAGTACTAAAGCATCCGGTACTTTGGATGGGGTTTGTTAGGCCCAATAGATCTATCTTTAGGATTCGCGTCAATTAGGGTGTATGTTCCCTAATTCTTAGATTACCAGACTTAATAAAAAGGGGCATATTCGATTTCGATAATTCAACCATAGAATGTAGTTTCACGTACTTGTGTCTATTTTGTAAATTATTTATAAAACCTGCATGTATTCTCATCCCAAAAATATTAGATTTTAAAAGTGGGACTATAACTCACTTTCACAGATTTTTACTTCGTCGGGAAGTAAGACTTGGCCACTGGTTGATTCACGAACCTATAACAATATATACATATATATCAAAGTATGTTCAAAATATATTTACAACACTTTTAATATATTTTGATGTTTTAAGTTTATTAAGTCAGCTGTCCTCGTTAGTAACCTACAACTAGTTGTCCACAGTTAGATGTACAGAAATAAATCGATAAATATTATCTTGAATCAATCCATGACCCAGTGTATACGTATCTCAGTATTGATCACAACTCAAACTATATATATTTTGGAATCAACCTCAACCCTGTATAGCTAACTCCAACATTCACATATAGAGTGTCTATGGTTGTTCCGAAATATATATAGATGTGTCGACATGATAGGTCAAAACATTGTATACGTGTCTATGGTATCTCAAGATTACATAATATACAATACAAGTTGATTAAGTTATGGTTGGAATAGATTTGTTACCAATTTTCACGTAGCTAAAATGAGAAAAATTATCCAATCTTGTTTTACCCATAACTTCTTCATTTTAAATCCATTTTGAGTGAATAAAATTGCTATGGTTTCATATTGAACTCTATTTTATGAATCTAAATAGAAAAAGTATAGGTTTATAGTCGGAAAAATAAGTTACAAGTCGTTTTTGTAAAGGTAGTCATTTCAGTCGAAAGAACGACGTCTAGATGACCATTTTAGAAAACATACTTTCACTTTGAGTTTAACCATAATTTTTGGATATAGTTTCATGTTCATAATAAAAATCATTTTCTCAGAATAACAACTTTTAAATCAAAGTTTATCATAGTTTTTAATTAACTAACCTAAAACAGCCCGCGGTGTTACTACGACGGCGTAAATCCAGTTTTACGGTGTTTTTCGTGTTTCCAGGTTTTAAATCATTAAGTTAGCATATCATATAGATATAGAACATGTGTTTAGTTGATTTTAAAAGTCAAGTTAGAAGGATTAACTTTTGTTTGCGAACAAGTTTAGAATTAACTAAACTATGTTCTAGTGATTACAAGTTTAAACCTTCGAATAAGATAGCTTTATATGTATGAATCGAATGATGTTATGAACATCATTACTACCTTAAGTTCCTTGGATAAACCTAATGGAAAAGAGAAAAATGGATCTAGCTTCAACGGATCCTTGGATGGCTCGAAGTTCTTGAAGCAGAATCATGACACGAAAACAAGTTCAAGTAAGATCATCACTTGAAATAAGATTGTTATAGTTATAGAAATTGAACCAAAGTTTGAATATGATTATTACCTTGTATTAGAATGATAACCTACTGTAAGAAACAAAGATTTCTTGAGGTTGGATGATCACCTTACAAGATTGGAAGTGAGCTAGCAAACTTGAAAGTATTCTTGATTTTATGTAACTAGAACTTGTAGAATATATGAAGAACACTTAGAACTTGAAGATAGAACTTGAGAGAGATCAATTAGATGAAGAAAATTGAAGAATGAAAGTGTTTGTAGGTGTTTTTGGTCGTTGGTGTATGGATTAGATATAAAGGATATGTAATTTTGTTTTCATGTAAATAAGTCATGAATGATTACTCATATTTTTGTAATTTTATGAGATATTTCATGCTAGTTGCCAAATTATGGTTCCCACATATGTTAGGTGACTCACATGGGCTGCTAAGAGCTGATCATTGGAGTATATATACCAATAGTACATACATCTAAAAGCTGTGTATTGTACGAGTACGAATACGGGTGCATACGAGTAGAATTGTTGATGAAACTGAACGAGGATGTAATTTTAAGGATTTTTGTTAAGTAGAAGTATTTAGATAAGTGTATTGAAGTCTTTCAAAAGTGTATAAATACATATTAAAACACTACATGTATATACATTTTAACTGAGTCGTTAAGTCATCGTTAGTCGTTACATGTAAGTGTTGTTTTGAAACCTTTAGGTTAACGATCTTGTTAAATGTTGCTAACCCAATGTTTATAATATCAATTGAGATTTTAAATTATTATATTATCATGATATTGTCCTGTATGAATATCTCTTAATATGATATATATACATTAAATGTCTTTACAACGATAATCGTTACATATATGTCTCGTTTAAAAATCATTAAGTTAGTAGTCTTGTTTTTACATATGTAGTTCATTGTTAATATACTTAATGATATGTTTACTTATCATAGTATCATGTTAAATATATATATATATATATATATATATATATATATATATATATATATATATATATATATATATATATATATATATATATATATATATATATATATATATATATATATATATATCCATATATATGTCATCATATAGTCTTTACAAGTTTTAACGTTCGTGAATCACCGGTCAACTTGGGTGGTCAATTGTCTATATGAAACATATTTCAATTAATCAAGTCTTAACAAGTTTGATTGCTTAACATGTTGGAAATATTTAATCATGTAAATATCAATCTCAATTAATATATATAAACATGGAAAAGTTCGGGTCACTACAGTACCTACTCGTTAAATAAATTTCGTCCCGAAATTTTAAGCTGTTGAAGGTGTTGACGAATCTTCTGGAAATAGATGCGGGTATTTCTTCTTCATCTGATCTTCACGCTCCCAGGTGAACTCGGGTCCTCTACGAGCATTCCATCGAACCTTAACAATTGGTATCTTGTTTTGCTTAAGTCTTTTAACCTCACGATCCATTATTTCGACGGGTTCTTCGATGAATTGAAGTATTTCGTTGATTTGGATTTCATCTAACAGAATAGTGAGATCTTCTTTAGCAAAACATTTCTTCAAATTCGAGACGTGGAAAGTGTTATGTACAGCCGCGAGTTGTTGAGGTAACTCAAGTCGGTAAGCTACTGGTCCGACACGATCAATAATCTTGAATGGTCCAATATACCTTGGATTTAATTTCCCTCGTTTACCAAATCGAACAACGCCTTTCCAAGGTACAACTTTAAGCATGACCATCTCTCCAATTTCAAATTCTATATCTTTTCTTTTAATGTCAGCGTAGCTCTTTTGTCGACTTTGGGCAGTTTTCAACCGTTGTTGAATTTGGATGATCTTCTCGGTAGTTTCTTGTATAATCTCTGGACCCGTAATCTGTCTATCCCCCACTTCACTCCAACAAATTGAAGACCTGCACTTTCTACCATAAAGTGCTTCAAACGGCGCCATCTCAATGCTTGAATGGTAGCTGTTGTTGTAGGAAAATTCTGCTAACGGTAGATGTCGATCCCAACTGTTTCCAAAATCAATAACACATGCTCGTAGCATGTCTTCAAGTGTTTGTATCATCCTTTCGCTCTGCCCATCAGTTTGTGGATGATAGGCAGTACTCATGTCTAGACGAGTTCCTAATGCTTGCTGTAATGTCTGCCAGAATCTTGAAATAAATCTGCCATCCCTATCAGAGATAATAGAGATTGGTATTCCATGTCTGGAGACGACTTCCTTCAAATACAGTCGTGCTAACTTCTCCATCTTGTCATCTTCTCTTATTGGCAGGAAGTGTGCTGATTTGGTGAGATGATCAACTATTACCCAAATAGTATCAAAACCACTTGCAGTCCTTGGCAATTTAGTGATGAAATCCATGGTAATGTTTTCCTATTTCCATTCCGAGATTTCGGGTTGTTGAAGTAGACCTGATGGTTTCTGATGCTCAGCTTTGACCTTAGAACACGTCAAACATTCTCCTACGTATTTAGCAACATCAGCTTTCATACCCAGCCACCAAAAATGTTTCTTGAGATCCTTGTACATCTTCCCCGTTCCAGGATGTATTGAGTATCTGGTTTTATGAGCTTCTCTAAGTACCATTTCTCTCATATCTCCAAATTTTGGTACCCAAATCCTTTCAGCCCTATACCGGGTTCCGTCTTCCCAAATATTAAGATGCTTCTCCGATCCTTTGGGTATTTCATCCTTTAAATTTCCCTCTTTTAAAATTCCTTGTTGCGCCTCCTTTATTTGAGTAGTAAGGTTATTATGAATCATTATATTCATAGATTTTACTCGAATGGGTTCTCTGTCCTTCCTGCTCAAGGCATCGGCTACCACATTTGCCTTCCCCGGGTGGTAACGAATCTCAAAGTCGTAATCATTCAATAATTCAATCCACCTACGCTGCCTTATATTCAGTTGTTTCTGATTAAATATGTGTTGAAGACTTTTGTGGTCGACATATATAATACTTTTGACCCCATATAAGTAGTGCCTCCAAGTCTTTATACAAAAACAACCGCGCCTAATTCCAAATCATGCGTCGTATAATTTTGTTCGTGAATCTTCAATTGTCTAGACGCATAAGCAATCACCTTCATTCGTTGCATTAATACACAACCGAGACCTTGCTTTGATGCGTCACAATAAATCACAAAATCATCATTCCCTTCAGGCAATGACAATATAGGTGCCGTAGTTAGCTTTTTCTTCAATAACTGAAACGCTTTCTCTTGTTCATCATTCCATTCAAATTTCTTTCCTTTATGCGTTAATGCAGTCAAGGGTTTTGCTATTCTGGAAAAGTCTTGGATGAACCTTCTGTAGTAACCAGCTAGTCCTAAAAACTGGCGTATGTGTTTCGGAGTTTTCGGGGTTTCCCACTTTTCAACAGTTTCTATCTTTGCCGGATCCACCTTAATACCTTCTTTGTTCACTATGTGACCGAGGAATTGAACTTCTTCCAACCAAAATGCACACTTTGAAAACTTAGCGTACAATTCTTCCTTCCTCAATACTTCTAACACCTTTCTCAAATGTTCACCGTGTTCTTGGTCATTCTTTGAGTAAATAAGTATGTCATCAATGAAAACAATGAAAAACTTGTCAAGGTACGGTCCACACACTCGGTTCATAAGGTCCATGAACACAGCTGGTGCATTAGTTAAACCAAACGGCATGACCATAAACTTGTAATGACCGTAACGTGTTCTGAAAGCAGTCTTTGGAATATCATCTTCTTTCACCCGCATTTGATGATACCCGGAACGTAAGTCAATATTTGAATAAACAGACGAGCCTTGTAGTTGATCAAATAAGTCGTCGATTCTCGGTAGTCGGTAGCGGTTCTTGATGGTAAGTTTGTTCAACTCTCGGTAGTCGATACACAACCTGAATGTACCATCTTTCTTCTTGACAAACAAAACAGGAGCTCCCCACGGTGATGTGCTTGGTCGAATGAAACCACGCTCTAAAAGTTCTTGTAATTGGCTTTGCAGTTCTTTCATCTCGCTGAGTGCGAGTCTGTAAGGAGCACGAGCTATTGGTGCAGCTCCTGGTACAAGATCTATTTGAAATTCAAAGGATTGATGTGGGGGTAATCCCGGTAATTCTTTCGGAAATACATCGGGAAATTCTTTTGCAATGGGAACATCATTGATGCTCTTTTTTCAGTTTGTACTTTCTCGACGTGTGCTAGAACAGCATAGCAACCTTTTCTTATTAGTTTTTGTGCCTTCAAATTACTAATAAGATGTAGCTTCGTGTTGCCCTTTTCTCCGTACACCATTAAGGGTTTTCCTTTTTCTCGTATAATGCGAATTGCATTTTTGTAACAAACGATCTCTGCTTTCACTTCTTTCAACCAGTCCATACCGATTATCACATCAAAACTCCCTAACTCTACTGGTATCAAATCAATCTTAAATGTTTCGCTAACCAGTTTAATTTCTCGATTCCGACATATATTATCTGCTGAAATTAATTTACCATTTGCTAATTCGAGTAAAAATTTACTATCCAAAGGCGTCAATGGACAACTTAATTTAGCACAAAAATCTCTACTCATATAGCTTCTATCCACACCCGAATCAAATAAAACGTAAGCAGATTTATTGTCAATAAGAAACGTACCCGTAACAAGCTCCGGGTCTTCCTGTGCCTCTGCCGCATTAATATTGAAAACTCTTCCGCGGCCTTGTCCATTCGTGTTCTCCTGGTTCGGGCAATTTCTAATAATGTGGCCCGGTTTTCCACATTTATAACAAACTACATTGGCATAACTTGCTCCGACACTACTTGCTCCGCCATTACTCATTCCGACACCATTTGTTCCTTTCGTTCTGTTAACCCCTGGTCCGTAGACCTCACACTTCACCGCGCTATGACCATTTCTTTTACACTTGTTGCAAAATTTGGTGCAGAACCCCGAGTGATACTTTTCACACCTTTGGCATAGCTGCTTCTGATTGTTGTTGTTGTTGTTGCGGTTGTTATTGTTGTTGGGATGATTGTTGTAGTTGATGTTGTTGTTGTTGTTGTTGTTGTGCCGTTTGTTGTAGTTGCGATTGATGTTGCGATTATTGGGATAATTGTTGCGATTATTATTGTAATTGCTGTTGTTGTTGTATTGGTGATTCTTATCACCGTTTTCCTCCCACTTTCTTTTGACTTGCTTCACATTGGCCTCTTCAGTCGTCTGTTCTTTAATTCTTTCCTCAATCTGGTTCACTAGTTTGTGAGCCATTCTACATGCCTGTTGTATGGAGGCGGGCTCGTGTGAACTTATATCTTCTTGGATTCTTTCCGGTAATCCTTTCACAAAAGCGTCGATCTTCTCTTCCTCATCTTCGAATGCTCCCGGACACAATAGGCATAATTCTGTGAATCGTCTTTCGTACGTGGTAATATCAAATCCTTGGGTTCGTAACCCTCTAAGTTCTGTCTTGAGCTTATTGACCTCGGTTCTGGGACGGTACTTCTCGTTCATCAAGTGCTTGAATGCTGACCACGGTAGTGCGTACGCATCGTCTTGTCCCACTTGCTCTAGATAGGTATTCCACCTGTTAACGCAGAACCTGTGAAGGTATGCGTAGCGTACTTCACTTTGTCCTCTTCAGTACACTTACTTATGGCAAACACCGATTCGACCTTCTCGATCCACCGTTTCAATCCAATCGGTCCTTCGGTTCCATCAAATTCCAAAGGTTTACAGGCAGTGAATTCTTTGTAGGTGCATCCTACACGATTTCCTGTACTGCTAGATCCAAGGTTATTGTTGGTATGTAGCGCAGCCTGTACTGCGGCTATGTTTGAAGCTAGAAAAGTACGGAATTCCTCTTCATTAATATTCACGGTGTGTCGAGTAGTCGGTGCCATTTCCTTCAAAATAGTCAAATGGAATAAGTTAATCATACAGAATATTAAGAGTAGTTAATAGTATTTCGTAGCATAATATGAACTCATTTATAAAAGCTTTTTCTTCATATTAGCGATTTATAAGTTTAAATTCGGGTAGTTCCTACCCGTTAAGTTCATACTTAGTAGCTAATATACAATTCAACTACTACAATTCTATATGAAAAACTGATTATAATAATATTTCGCGTTCAAACTTTTATACAATATTTTACAAACTTACAATACCGCTTATTTTACATAAAGCATGAAATATAGCACACAATAACTTTGATACAAGATAGTTGTGAAGATAATTCTAGCTAGTACACAAGTCGTTCAGCAAAGGCAATAAAGACACGTAATTCATACGTCCAGAAACAAGTCATGCATTCTGGTTTTACTAGGACTACTTCCCATCCTTGGTCTTGTGGAACATAACCGTTATGGCCGTTGATAAGACAGCGTGTTGTACCGTCGTTAAAGGGACGAGGGTTACGTAATGACCAACAGTCTCGTAATAACCTAAAAATCTCATTTCTTACCCCAATTACCGACTCCGTCACTTGTGGGAACGTTTTGTTTAATAGTTGTAGCCCGATGTTCTTTTTCTCACTTTGGTGAGAAGCGAACATTACTAACCCGTAAGCATAGCATGCTTCTTTATGTTGCATGTTAGCCGCTTTTTCTAAATCATGAAGTCCTATATTCGGATACATTGAGTCAAAATAATTTCTTAACCCGTTGCGTAAAATAGCATTTGGGTTCCCCGCAATATATGCGTCAAAGTAAACACATCGTAACTTATGGGTTTCCCAATGTGATATCCCCACCTTTCAAATGAAAGTCTCTTATAAACCAAGACATTCTTGGAACATTCTTCGAATGTCTTACAAACTGATTTCGCCGTAAATAGTTGTGCCGAAGAATTCTGACCGACTCTAGACAAGATTTCATCCATCATGTCTCCGGGTAGGTCTCTTAAAATATTGGGTTGTCTATCCATTTTGTGTTTTTATACTGTAAAATAGACAAGAGTTAGATTCATAAAAAAAATACTTATTAATACAAGCAATTTTTACATATATCATAAAGCATAAGCACACTATATTACATATATTACACCACACGAATACAACTATCTTATTCCGACTCGCTCGTTTCTTCTTCTTCGGTTTTGGTTCGTTTTGCCAAGTTTCTAGGGATATATGATGTTCCCCTAATACGAGTCGTCCTTTTCCACATTGGTTTAGAAAAACCTGGTGGTTTAGAGGTTCCCGGGTCATTGTTACAACTTAAGGACTTCGGGGGTTGACGATACATATAAAGTTCATCGGGGTTGGAATTAGATTTCTCTATTTTTATGCCCTTTCCCTTATTATTTTCTTTTGCCTTTTTAAATTCAGTTGGGGTAATTTCTATAACATCATCGGAATTCTCGTCGGAATCCGATTCATCGGAGAATTGGTAATCCTCCCAATATTTTGCTTCCTTGGCGGAAACACCATTGACCATAATTAACCTTGGTCGGTTGGTTGAGGATTTTCTTTTACTTAACCGTTTTATTATTCCCCCCACCGGTTCTATTTCCTCCTCCGGTTCCTCCTCTTCCGGTTCTGATTCTTCTTCCGATTCTGATTCTTCTTTCGGTTCTTCTTCGGGAACTTGTGAATCAGTCCAATATATATTCGACTCTTCGTTATTATTAGGTGAGTCAATGGGATTTGTGCTAGAGGTAGACATCTATCACACAATATCAAACATGTTAAGAGATTAATATATCCCATAATATATACATGTTAATAATATATAGTTTCCAACAAAAATGTTAAGCAATCATTTTTAAAGAAAACACGGTCGAAGTCCAGAATCACTAATGCATCCTAACAAACTCGATAAGACACACTAATGCAAATTTCTGGTTCTCTAAGACCAACGCTCTGATACCAACTGAAATGTCCCGTTCTTATTGATTAAAAACGTTCCATATTAAATGATTTCGTTGCGAGGTTTTGACCTCTATATGAGACATTTTTCAAAGACTGCATTCATTTTAAAACAAACCATAACCTTTATTTTATCAATAAAGGTTTAAAAAGCTTTACGTAGATTATCAAATAATGATAATCTAAAATATCCTGTTTACACACGACCATTACATAATGGTTTACAATACAAATATGTTACAACAAAATAAGTTTCTTGAATGCAGTTTTTACACAATATCATACAAGCATGGACTCCAAATCTCGTCCTTATTTAAGTATGCGATAGCGGAAGCTCTTAATAATCACCTGAGAATAAACATGCTTAAAACGTCAACAAAAATGTTGGCGAGTTATAGGTTTAACCTATATATATCAAATCATAATAATAGACCACAAGATTTCATATTTCAATACACATCCCATACATAGAGATAAAAATCATTCATATGGTGAACACCTGGTAACCGACATTAACAAGATGCATATATAAGAATATCCCAACATTCCGGGACACCCTTCGGATATGATATAAATTTCGAAGTACTAAAGCATCCGGTACTTTGGATGGGGTTTGTTAGGCCCAATAGATCTATCTTTAGGATTCGCGTCAATTAGGGTGTCTGTTCCCTAATTCTTAGATTACCAGACTTAATAAAAAGGGGCATATTCGATTTCGATAATTCAACCATAGAATGTAGTTTCACGTACTTGTGTCTATTTTGTAAATTATTTATAAAACCTGCATGTATTCTCATCCCAAAAATATTAGATTTTAAAAGTGGGACTATAACTCACTTTCACAGATTTTTACTTCGTCGGGAAGTAAGACTTGGCCACTGGTTGATTCACGAACCTATAACAATATATACATATATATCAAAGTATGTTCAAAATATATTTACAACACTTTTAATATATTTTGATGTTTTAAGTTTATTAAGTCAGCTGTCCTCGTTAGTAACTTACAACTAGTTGTCCACAGTTAGATGTACAGAAATAAATCGATAAATATTATCTTGAATCAATCCACGACCCAGTGTATACGTATCTCAGTATTGATCACAACTCAAACTATATATATTTTGGAATCAACCTCAACCCTGTATAGCTAACTCCAACATTCCCATATAGAGTGTCTATGGTTGTTCCGAAATATATATAGATGTGTCGACATGATAGGTCGAAACATTGTATACGTGTCTATGGTATCTCAAGATTACATAATATACAATACAAGTTGATTAAGTTATGGTTGGAATAGATTTGTTACCAATTTTCACGTAGCTAAAATGAGAAAAATTATCCAATTTTGTTTTACCCATAACTTCTTCATTTTAAATCCGTTTTGAGTGAATCAAATTGCTATGGTTTCATATTGAACTCTATTTTATGAATATAAACAGAAAAAGTATAGGTTTATAGTCGGAAAAATAAGTTACAAGTCGTTTTTGTAAAGGTAGTCATTTCAGTCGAAAGAACGACGTCTAGATGACCATTTTAGAAAACATACTTCCACTTTGAGTTTAACCATAATTTTTGGATATAGTTTCATGTTCATAATAAAAATAATTTTCTCAGAATAACAACTTTTAAATCAAAGTTTATCATAGTTTTTAATTAACTAACCCAAAATAGCCCGCGGTGTTACTACGACGGCGTAAATCCAGTTTTACGGTGTTTTTCGTGTTTCCAGGTTTTAAATCATTAAGTTAGCATATCATATAGATATAGAACATGTGTTTAGTTGATTTTAAAAGTCAAGTTAGAAGGATTAACTTTTGTTTGCGAACAAGTTTAGAATTAACTAAACTATGTTCTAGTGATTACAAGTTTAAACCTTCGAATAAGATAGCTTTTATGTATGAATCGAATGATGTTATGAACATCATTACTACCTTAAGTTCCTTGGATAAACCTACTGGAAAAGAGAAAAATGGATCTAGCTTCAACGGATCCTTGGATGGCTCGAAGTTCTTGAAGCAGAATCATGACACGAAAACAAGTTCAAGTAAGATCATCTCTTGAAATAAGATTGTTATAGTTATAGAAATTGAACCAAAGTTTGAATATTAGTAATCATTCATGACTTATTTACATGTAAACAAAATTACACATCCTTTATATCTAATCCATATACCAACGACCAAAAACACCTACAAACACTTTCATACTCATATTCAAATTTTGATTCAATTTCTATAACTATAACAATCTTATTTCGAGTGGAAATCTTACTTGAACTTGTTTTCGTGTCAAGATTCTGCTTCAAGAACTTTCAAGCCATCCAAGGATCCTTTGAAGCTAGATCTATTTTTCTCATTTCCAGTAGGTTTATCCATAAAACCTGAGGTACTAATGATGTTCATAACATCATTCGATTCATATATATAAAACTACCTTATTCGAAGGTTTAAACTTGAAATCACTAGAACATAGTTTAGTTAATTCTAAACTTGTTCGCAAACAAAAGTTAATCCTTCTAACTTGAAATTTAAAATCAACTAAACACATGTTCTATATCTATATGATATGCTAACTTAATGATTTAAAACCTGGAAACACGAAAAACACCGTAAAACCGGACATACGCCGTCGTAGTAACAACGCGGGCTGTTTTGGGTTAGTTAATTAAAAACTATGATAAACTTTGATTTAAAAGTTGTTCTTCTGGGAAAATGATTTTTCTTATAAACATTAAACAATATCCAAAAATCATGATTAAACTCAAAGTGGAAGTATGTTTTTCAAAATGGTCATCAAGACGTCGTTCTTTCGACTGAAATGACTACCTCTTACAAAAACGACTTGTAACTTATATTTCTGACTATAAACCTATACTTTTTCTATTTATATTCATAAAATAGAGTTCAATATGAAACCATAGCAATTTGATTCACTCAAAACGGATTTAAAACGAAGAAGTTATGAGTAAAACAAGATTGGATATTTTTTTATTGTTGTAGCTACGGGAAATATTGTAACAAATCTATATTAATCATATCCTAGCTAACTTATATTGTATTATACAAGAATTCTAGTAGATTATGTAATCTTGGGATACCATAGACACGTATGAAAATGTTTTGACATATCATATCGATCCATCTATATATATTATTTGGAACAACCATAGACACTCTATATGCAGTAATGTTGGAGTTAGCTATACAGGGTTGAGGTTGATTCCAAAAATATATATACTTTGAATTGTGATCTAGCCTGAGACGTGTATACACTGGGTCGTGGATTGATTCAAGATAATATATATCAATTTATTTCTGTACATCTAACTATGGACAACTAGTTGTAGGTTACTAACGAGGACAGCTGACTTAATAAACTTAAAACATCAAAATGTATTAAAAGTGTTGTAAATATATTTTGAACATACTTTGATATATATGTACATATTTGTTATAGGTTCGTGAATCGACCAGTGGCCAAGTCTTACTTCCCGACGAAGTAAAAATCTGTGAAAGTGAGTTATAGTCCCACTTATAAAATCTAATATTTTGGGATGAGAATACATGCAGTTTTATAAATGTTTTACGAAATAGAAACAAGTAAATGAAACTACATTATATGGGTGAATGATCGAAGCCGAATATGCCCCTTTTGCTTGGTAGCCTAAGAATTAGTAAACCGATCTACTAATTGACGCGAATCCTAAAGATAGATCTATTGGGCCTAACGAACCCCATCTAAAGTACCGGATGCTTTAGTACTTCGAATCCGTTTTTATCATGTCCGAAGGATTTTCCGGAATGATAGGGGATATTCTTATATGCATCTTGTTAATGTCGGTTACCAGGTGTTCACCATATGAATGATTTTTATCTCTATGTATGGGATGTATATTTAAATATGAAATCTTGTGGTCTATTATTAT
The DNA here is from genome assembly GCF_046630445.1 of Rutidosis leptorrhynchoides. NCBI lineage: Eukaryota > Viridiplantae > Streptophyta > Magnoliopsida > Asterales > Asteraceae > Rutidosis > Rutidosis leptorrhynchoides. The sequence continues at coordinate 149,225,156 of NC_092339.1, forward strand.
GATTTGATAATATATAGGTTAAACCAATAACTCACCAACATTTTTGTTGACATTTTAAGAATGTTTATTCTTAGGTGATTATTAAGAGCTTCCGCTGTTGCATACTAAAATAAGGACAAGATTTGGAGTCCATGCTTGTATGATATTATGTAAAAACTGCATTCAAGAAACTTATTTTTGATGTAATATATTCTTATTGTAAACCATTATGTAATGGTTGTGTGTAAACGGTATATTTTAGATTATCAGTATTTGATAATCTACGTAATGCTTTTTAAACCTTTATAGATATAATAAAGGTTATTGTTGTTTTCAAAATGAATGTAGTCTTTGAAAAACGTCTCATATAGAGGTCAAAACCTCGCAACGAAATCAATTAATATGGAACGTTTATAATCAATATGAACGGGACATTTCAAAATGAAACTCACGATACGATATTTTGTAGTAAAAATATGCACACGACGGAACTAAACAATGCAAGGTTGGCCTAGGATTCACGAACCTATATCATATATATATATATATATATATATATATATATATATATATATATATATATATATATATATATATATATATATATATATATATATATATATACATATCTATTTACAAGTAATTGTCCGTGAATCGTTGAAAACAGTCGAATGTCAATTTAATTCATGAAACAGTTCAAAATTTTTGAGACTCCACCTAACAGACTTTGCTTATCTTGTCAAAAATATTTAATCGTATCTAGAGTTTGGTTTAAAATTAGTCGAAATTTTCCAGGTCGTCACAGTACCTACCCGTTAAAGAAATAGTGTGGTCGTCTTGGCTAACAACAAAAATGTTTCATGACGAATATGAGTTGATAAATAGAGTTTTATCAACATTAAGTAATATTGATAAAATAATTCGATTACTCGAAGCATACGAGTGAAGCTATCACAAAAGAGTGAAATAAAGTAAATAGAGGTTCATCTTAACTTTTGACGTAGTTACTGTTTGATAATGCTAAAAACGAACATATATTTCATAGCATTATTCCTCAAGAAAGACAAGCTTTTAGTTGCAATTGTTCTATTTACAAGTGATATTCGTTTAAATAATAAAAGGTGAAGACAAAAGACAGATTCGATGAATTGAAGACGCAAACGATCAAAAAGCTCAAAAGTACAAAAGACAATCAAAGAGGTTCCAATTATTGATAAGAAACGTCTCGAAATTACAAGAGTACAAGATTCAAAACGCAAAGTACAAGATATTAAATTGTACGCAAGGACGTTCGAAAATCCGGAACCGGGACCAGAGTCAACTCTCAACGCTCGACGCAACGGACTAAAAATTACAAGTTAACTATGTATATAAATATAATATAATATATAATTAATTATATTAATTATATATATATTATATTTATAAAATAAATCGTCGGCAAACAAAGAGCCAAATGTGGGTGAGCTGTAAAAACAAACTCCGCGACTCGCGGAGTTTGAAGAGGGAATGGGCCGCGAGTCGCGGAGCCCCAAAAACTGAAACTCCCTATAAAAGCAAACGAATTCTGATCGCAAAAACATAGAATATATATCCATCCATCTATCTAAACGTATATATTTATATTTATATTTTAATTTTAATTTTAATTTTAATCCTAATAATAAGGGTATGTTAGCGAATGTTGTAAGGGTATAAGTCGAAATTCTGTCCGTGTAACGCTACGCTATTTTTAATCATTGTAAGTTATGTTCAACCTTTTTACATTAATGTCTCGTAGCTAAGTTATTATTATGCTTATTTAAATCCGAAGTAATCATGATGTTGGGCTAATTACTAAAATTGGGTAATTGGGCTTTGTACCATAATTGGGGTTTGGATAAAAGAACGACACTTGTGGAAATTAGACTATGGGTTATTAATGGGTTTTATATTAACTAAACAATACCTTGTTAATTTAATATACAAACTTATAATTCGACGTATTTATATATAACCACATACGCTTGACTGGGTACGGTGGGCGGGATATCTATAAATACCAATAATTATTCATTTTACCGGATACGGAACTGGATTAATAGTTAATAGACTTGTTGAAACAGGGGTGAATTACATTCAAGGGTAATTGGTGTAATTTACAAAGTAGTAAAACCTTGGTTTACACGCAGTCGATAACCTGGTGTATTCATTAAACAAAGTATTAAAACCTTGTTACAATTCGAATCCCCAATTAGTTGGAATATTTGACTTCGGGAATAAGAATAATTTGACGAAGGCTTTCGCTCTTTATATTTATGACTGATGGACTATTATGGACAAATCCGTATGGACATATTAAATAATCCAGGACAAAGGACAATTAACCCATGGGCATAAAATTAAAATCAACACGTCAAACATCATGATTACGGAAGTTTAAATAAGCATAATTCTTTTATTTCATATTTAATTTCCTTTATTTTATATTTAATTGCACTTCTAATTATCGCATTTTTATTGTTATTGTATTTAATTGCACTTTTAATTATCGTACTTTTTAATCGCAAGTTTATTTTATCGCACTTTTATTATTCGCAATTTCATTATCGTTATTTACTTTACGCTTTAAATTAAGTCTTGTATTTATTTATTATTTTACATTTGGTTTTAACTGCGACTAAAGTTTTAAAATCGACAAACCGGTCATTAAACGGTAAAAAAAACCCCCCTTTATAATAATAATATTACTTATATATATTTGTATTTTTATAAAAGTAAACTAATATAGCGTTAAGCTTTGTTTAAAGATTTTCCCTGTGGAACGAACCGGACTTACTAAAAACTACACTACTGTACGATTAGGTACACTGCCTATAAGTGTTGTAGCAAGGGTTAAGTATATCCATTCTCTAAATAAATAAATATCTTGTGTAAAATTGTATCGTATTTAATAGTATTTCCTTGTAAAATTTAATAGTATTTTATACCACTCTGCTAAAACATCAAGTATTTTTGGCGCCGCTGCCGGGGAACTCTTAAACGCTGAAAGCGCAACGCTAAATATTTAGAAAAAAAAAGATTTTTAGTTTACTTTTATTAAAATTCGTTTTTATAAAAATACGTTTTAAATATTCGAAAATATAAAAAGAAAAACAAAAATATAAGTATTTTTAAGATTTTGTTAAATATTTAAGTTTTATAAAGTTTCTTTATTTTTATATAAGTTTTATTTAAGTATTTTTTTTTATTTAAAACATAAAAAAAACCGAAAAAAAATAAAATTTTTATATATATATAAATCTATTTTTAAGATATTTATAAAATTATAAAGTAGTTCTATTTTTATTCTAATTTTTAAAATATGAGTTTTTATTATATAAATATTTTAAATTTTAAAACAGAAAATATAAAACAGAAAATATAAAATAAAAAATAAAAAAGAAAAACGCGTCGAATTTCAAAACTGTACCTGAGTTGAATTTTGAAACCCCGCGACTCGCGGAGTTTGAAGCATCGAATACCGCGACTCGCGGAGCAGACCTGACACGGGTACACAGGAACCCTAATTCGCATTAATTACGGGTTTTATTAATTTTAATTAATTTTAAACCCTAATTAGTTTATTTATATTATATTGTTTAGTTTAGTTTTTATTTATTTGTTTTATTTAGTTAAATTAGTTTAAATAAAATATAAAATTAATAGTTTTAATAAATAAATAATATAAAAATAATATTTTTATAAAAATTTGTAACTTTTTACAACTTTTTGTATATTTTTATATTTTGTCCCTTTTTAATTGTTTTAGCGTAATATTTGTATTTTTCGCTCATATTTAGTTTTAAACTTAGTTTTTGCCATAGTTATTTTTATTTCTAGATTTTTAGGCTTTGCCGTAAAATCACTTAAGTGCTTTTTCTTTAGACTAAGATTTAAGTGCTTTAGAATTTTGCGACGCCTTTTTAAGTTTTAGTTTCTTTTTAAGTTATTTTCATTTGGGATTTAGTTTTTCCTGTAAGCTTTAATATTTTTTAGACGACTTTTACCTATGTATCAATTATCATTCCAATTAGTAATCTCAATTTGCGATTATAATTTTAAGTTAGTTGTAGTAATAAGGTTAGGTTAGTCAAGTAATTTTAAGTGTTATAAGTTTCTTTTATTTTTCCGTCACCTTTTATTTTTCAACCATTTTTCTTTTTCGACCTTTTTCGACACGCTCTTTTTCTTTCTTATTTCTCGCTATTCTAGTTTTTAGGACATAGATTTTTATTCTACTTCTTATCTAAATTTCTTAAAATTACGAAAATTTATTTTAAGTGGTTAAATTGATAGACATCAAAATTTTCTGGTTCGTAGTAATAGTTGGATTTGTACGTGGACCGGGTTATTGGAGCCAAACAGTCCTCAATTATATTGACACCAAACGAATCCTGCCCCTCTGCTGCATCTTTTGGCTATTCAAAACGTGGGCAAAATCAGAAAAGTCTATTAATTGGATAACTTATATAATTTTTCTTTCTTTTTACAAAAAAAAAACTAATAGGATATTCAGTGAATGCACCGAGCAAGACGTTCATCACCTTTTGTACGTTCACCACCTGTAACTAGATCAAGACATTTAGCAAATATTACCGCCGTTGATTTTTCTTTAGAATCGTCATCCAGTCGACCAAGTACTCCAGTTCAAATTTCCGATAATCCATTTTTTGAACCCGACCTTACAATTGAGAATCCGGAGAATATTCAGGGACGATTCATAGATCCTGAACCACTAAATTTTCCTCCGGAACCACCAATCATTCAAACAGAGATTGTTGAGGAACGAACCATTAAATCAGAATCCTCTAGTGATTCCGATTCAACAAATTCAATTATGGAAGTAACAGAACCATTAAGTATGGAAGACCGAATGAGAGCTAAACGCACTGGCCAAGGTCATGCAATTACTCATCCAGACATTAATGCGCCAGATTATGAAATCAAAGGACAAATTCTACACATGGTGACTAATCAATGCCAATTTAGTGGTGCGCCGAAGGAAGATCCAAATGAACATCTTCGTACCTTTAACAGGATCTGCACACTATTTAAAATCCGAGAAGTAGAGGATGAACAGATATATCTCATGTTATTTCCCTGGACTTTAAAGGGAGAAGCCAAAGATTGGTTGGAATCGTTACCTGAAGGGGCGATTGATACATGGGACGTTTTAGTTGAAAAATTTCTTAAACAATTCTTTCCTGCATCTAAAGCCGTAAGACTTCAAGGAGAAATTGTTACGTTTACACAGAAGCCAAGTGAAACTCTATATGAGGCGTGGACTAGATTTGGAAAGTTATTAAGAGGATATCCGCAACATGGTTTAGACACCTGTCAAATAGTACAAATATTCTACCAAGGATGCGACATCACTACAAGGAAAGACATAGATATAGCAGCTGGTGGTTCTATTATGAAGAAAACCGAAACTGATGCTTACAAAATTATTGATAACACTGCTTCCCACTCACATGAGTGGCACCAAGAAAAAGATATCGTTAGATCATCTAAAGCAGCTAGAGCCGATTCTAGCCATGACTTAGATTCCATTTCCGCAAAGATAGATGCTGTCGAGAGACGAATGGAAAAGATGACTAAAGATATTCACTCAATATGAATTAGTTGTGAGCAGTGTGGAGGACCACATTTGACAAAAGATTGTCTCAGTATTGAATTAACAATGGAACAAAGAGAGAATATTTCATACATAAACCAAAGGCCTGGAAATAATTATCAGAATAATTATCAACCGCCAAGACCAATTTACAATCAAAACCAGAATTATAACCGAAATATTCCATACAACAACCAACAAGGTCCTAGAAATCAACAAGTATCCAATAATACTTACAACCAGCAAAGACCTAATTTTCAAAACAAACCACCACAACAAACCGATGATAAAAAGCCGAATTTAGAAGATATGATGACGAAGCTAGTTGAAACTCAAACGCAGTTTTTCACATCTCAGAAACAAACTAATGAACAAAATGCTCAAGCATTTAGAAATCAACAAGCTTTTATTCAAAATCTGGAAGAAGAAGTAAGTAACCTAGCAAGGTTAATAGGTGAAAGAAAATCGGGAAGTCTACCTAGTGATACAAATGCTAACCCCCGGAATGAAACAGCTAAAGCTATTACTACAAGAAGTGGTACAACACTTAAACCACCTGAAATACCTATAACTTCTGATGAAGCTATTCCTACTCCACAAGAACCACAACCTAATCAAGATAAGGAAAAAGAACCGGTAGTTGAAAAGGTTAATGAAGATAACACAGTTAAGGCTAAACCTTATGTTAAACCATACCAACCACCACTTCCTTACCCGAGTAAAATGAAGAAAGAGAAACTTGAAGCCGAGCAATCTAAATTCTTGGATATGTTTAAACAGATAAATGTAAATCTTCCTTTCATTGATGTGATTTCAGGAATGCCTAGATATGCTAAATTCTTGAAAGATCTAATCTCAAATAGAAAGAAAATGGAAGAACTCTCGGCTGTTACCATGAATGCTAATTGTTCAGCAGTGCTGTTAAATAAGATACCAGAAAAACTATCTGATCCAGGAAGTTTCACAATTCCATGTTTTCTGGGTAGTCTTAGTTCAATAGAAGCATTGGCAGACTTAGGTGCTAGTATAAATCTAATGCCATATTCACTATACGCTAAACTAGACCTTGGAGAATTGAAACCAACCAGAATAAGCATACAACTAGCCGATATATCAATAAAATATCCTAGAGGGATAATGGAGAACATGCTAGTTAAAGTTGGTACTTTAGTATTTTCAGTAGATTTTGTTGTTCTGGACATGGAAAAAGATTCTCAAGTTCCTCTCATATTAGGAAGACCATTCTTAAACACGGCTAAAGCAATGATAGACGTGTTCGGTAAGAAATTGACCCTAAGTATAGAGGATGAGAGTGTTACCTTTTCAGTTGATAGAGCAATGCAACAACCACAATCTGCAGATGATACATGTTATTATATTCAAACTATAGATGCACATGCAGAATTATTAGAAGAATTTCCAGAATTACAAGGAACAGGAGAATGTTCTTTAGGAGAAGGAACAGAACAAATTGATGAAGCTGAAATGTTAGCTACACTTATAGCTAATGGATATGAACCAATAACAGAAGAAATTTAAATGCTAAAAGAAGAAGACAGATATCGATACAAATCATCGATAGAAGAACCTCCGAAATTAGAGTTAAAGCCACTTCCAAACCATTTGGAATACGCTTATTTACACGGTGAATCTGAATTACCTGTAATAATATCGTCTTCTCTTACTGAAAATGAGAAATCACAACTCATTTCTGTGTTGAAAGCTCATAAACCAGCCATTGCATGGAAGATTCATGATATTAAAGGAATAAGTCCTTCGTATTGCACACATAAAATCCTTATGGAAGAAGGTTATAAAACGTATGTGCAACGCCAACGAAGACTAAATCCTAATATGCAAGATGTAGTTAAATAAGAAATTATTAAACTGCTAGATGCAGTTCTAATTTATCCAATTTCTGATAGTCCATGGGTAAGCCCAGTTCAATGCGTGCCTAAGAAGGGTGGCATGCCTGTCATTACAAATGAGAAAAATGAGCTTATTCCTACTAGGACTGTAACAGGATGGCGTGTGTGTACTGATTATAGAAAATTAAATGACGCCACCAGAAAAGATCACTTTCCCTTACCTTTCATTGATCAAATGTTGGAAAGATTAGCCGGAAATAGTTACTATTGTTTTCTAGATGGATTTTCCGGATATTTTCAAATTCCAATAGCACCAGAGGACCAAGAGAAAACCACATTCACGTGCCCTTATGGTACTTTTGCTTACAAACGCATGCCATTTGGACTTTGCAACGCCCCTGCAACCTTTCAAAGGTGTATGATGGCGATTTTTCACGACATGATAGAAGAATGCATGGAAGTTTTCATGGATGACTTTTCAGTCTTCGGTGATACATTTGAATCATGTCTAGCTAATCTGGAACGAATGCTCATTAGATGCGAACAGTCAAATCTAGTACTTAATTGGGAAAAATGTCATTTCATGGTTAAAGAAGGCATTGTTCTTGGACATAAAATTTCAAAAGAAGGAATTGAAGTGGATAGAGCTAAAGTAGATGTAATTGCTAAACTTCCACATCCCACCAATGTTAGAGGAGTTAGGAGTTTTCTAGGGCATGCCGATTTTTACCGACGTTTCATAAAAGATTTTTCTAAAATTGCCACTCCTATGAATAAACTCCTAGAAAAGGATGCCCCATTCATCTTTTCAGATGAGTGTATCAAATCTTTTAATATTCTTAAAGAGAAACTCACTAATGCGCCGATCATGATAACACCAAATTGGAATCTACCATTTGAACTAATGTGCGATGCAAGTGATTTTGCAATGGGAGCCGTTTTAGGACAAAGGATTGAAAAACGATTTCAACCTATATATTATGCTAGTAAGACGTTACAAGGAGCACAAACAAACTATACAACTACTGAAAAAGAACTCCTTGCTATTGTCTTTGCTTTTGACAAATTTCGATCATATCTCGTTCTAGCAAAAACGGTGGTCTATACCGATCATTCTGCTCTTAGATACCTATTTTCGAAACAAGATGCTAAACCAAGATTAATCCGTTGGATCTTACTCTTACAAGAGTTTGATATTGAAATCCGAGATAAAAGAGGAGCATAAAATCTCGCCGCTGATCATCTTTCTCGTCTCAAAAATCCCGAATTAGAAGTTCTAAATGAATCGGCCATACAAGACAACTTTCCTGATGAATATCTATTGAAGATAGATTATAATGAAATTCCATGGTTTGCAGACTATGCAAACTACTTAGTTTGTGGATTCCTTGAAAAAGGATTATCGTACCAAAAACGAAAGAAATTCTTCAGTGATATAAAACACTATTTTTGGGAAGATCCACATTTGTTTAAAAGTTGTCCAGATGGAATAATACGTCGATGTGTATTTGGAGATTAAGCTAGTAAAATTTTAAACCATTGTCACACAGGACCAACAGGAGGGCATTATGGGCCTCAACTAACAGCAAGAAAAGTTTATGATGCTGGATTCTATTGGCCTACAATTTACAAAGACGCACACCTTCTTTGCAAAACCTGTGATGCTTGTCAAAGGGCCGGAAAAATAAGTCAACGTGATGAAATGCCACAGAATGTCATACAAGTATGTGAAGTATTTGACATTTGGGGTATTGACTTTATGGGTCCATTTCCAAAATCTCACAATAATCTATATATTCTCGTTGCCATTGATTATGTATCTAAATGGGCAGAAGCACAAGCTCTCCCAACTAACGATGCACGAGTTGTAGTCAACTTTTTAAAACGTCTTTTTGCAAGGTTTGGAACACCGAAAGCTTTAATAAGTGATCGGGGTACTCATTTCTGTAATAATCAACTTTAGAAAGTTCTTAAAAGATATGGAGTAACTCATAAAATTTCCACCGCATATCATCCACAAACAAGTGGACAAGTTGAAAATACCAACCGAGCTTTAAAACGTATTCTAGAGAAAACCGTAGGATCAAATCCGAAGGAATGGTCTATTAAATTGGATGATGCACTCTGGGCTTTTAGAACAGCCTACAAAACTCCAATTGGAACCACACCTTTTAGACTTGTTTATGAAAAAGCATGTCATCTTCCAGTAGAAATTGAATACAAAGCATTTTGGGCTTTGAAGACATGTAATCTTGATTTACATGAAGCTGGACGTCTACGATTAGAACAATTAAACGAATTAGAAGAATTAAGACATGAAGCATACGAAAATTCGTTAATCTATAAAGAAAGAACGAAGAAATGGCATGATAAAAGAATCAGAAGTTCAAAAGAATTTAAAGAAGGAGACAGAGTTCTTCTTTTCAATTCACGATTCAAGCTATTTCCTGGAAAATTGAAATCAAGATGGTCTGGACCATTCATAGTCAAAAGAGTTTTCCCATACGGAACGATAGAATTAATAAATTCAAATGGGATTGAATTTAAAGTTAATGGTCACAGAGTTAAACATTACATACATGGTCCGATGGAAGTTGACAATGAAGTTAATCATAATTTCACCACCCAAGAAAACCTTCAAAATGAAAACATAAATATGTTATCAACAACATATGAAAAATCAAAATTGGAATATAGGGAGGATTCAAATTTGAGTGATGAAGAAGAATTCCTATACAAACCTCCCATTCCAAGAAACGAAGAAAAATGTCAACAAGAAATTCAAATAGAAATGAAAGAACCAAGGAAAGAACACCCGAAAAAGGTTTACAAACCAACTCGACTTACTAAAGGAGGAGACCCGGGTGAATTTATCATTTCTTGCTTACTTAATGATGGTGCTGTATATAATGGACTCGCAGATTTAGGAGCAAGTGCAAATATTATGCCTCTTTCCTTATACAAAAGATTAGGCATGGGTAAATTAAAACCAACCAAAATAAGTGTTCAATCATTTGACCAAACCATTAAACACCCGGTTGGAATAGCAAATAATTTACTTGTTAACGTGGGAAGTTTGACCTTTGTTGCAAACTTCATAGTGATTAATATGGAGGAAAACCTTGATGTTCCTCTAATTCTAGGTTTCCCATTTTTAGCAACCAACGAGGCATTCATTGATGTAAGAGAAGGTAGAATGACACTTAGGGATGGTGATACATCGATCACCTTTGTGAACTGAAAGTTTAGATCTCCACAAACCAAAACTGTTAGACCAATAAAAACGCATAAGTGTGGGGAAGATGAAGAAAAACTTAATGATGATCCAATCACAAAGAATGCCGTTGATGATACGAAATTAGATGAACCCATTTTTAACAGTTCAACAAAGAAACTTTATAAACGGATTCATGATGCTAAGATTAAAGGAAACTTTAAGTTATATAACCGATTAATATCCAATTTATCGTCAAAAGAAAAGGCAATGTTAGTTGAATTTGTGAAAGTTACGGAGGAAATCAACAAATGGATTGAAGTAAAAGTCAAAGATATACAAGTTGTTGAAGATTCAATTGAAAATAATGTTAATCACAATTTCAACTAAGTATAGGGGGTTTATGTATTTCTATTAGAGTTAGATTGTCTGTTTTCGTGTAGTTCTCGAAAATGGAACCCGAATGGTCTTTCCCTAGCAGACCCTAAAGAACTAGTCTTCTCCCCCCATTCTGATTTTTTTTTTTTTTAGGTTTTTACAAAATGAAGACTGCCTGTGAACTAAACCATAGTCTAATGCGCTTTGATCACTAAACGTAACAATGACACACTACCGAGTGACATAGTATCAGTAATCAGAGAAAGATTGGACGGAGTTAGAAAAGAATCCAGATGCGAAGATAATAAGTTACAATTTGGTAAAGGAAAATCAAAATCTGCAGCGAAAAGAAGAGCACGACACCTAGAAAGATGTCACAAATGCGGAAAATGGTCACATGGAGGTAAATGTTCAAATAATCAAACCTATTCAAACACCGAATTTGTTACTTTATGCAGAGATGGACCGTTCATATGTTTAGAAGAAAAAACACTGAATGCTCGAGGTTACGCCTATGTAGCCATGGAAAACCAATTAAACCGACTATCTTATGAATGGGATAGATCATATAACTAAGAAATCTATTTCACAGGTATGTTTGTACAGTTTTTATTTTATTTTTTATTTTTATTTTTAACCTTTTGATAATAAATGCTAATTTGTTCGCTATAAAGTACTAAATTGGTATTGAATAAAATTAGGTTTGGCGACCGAAATTATTGATATCATTCAAAAATTTATTACATCACTGCGAAATTTAACGTTTATTCTTAAGGTATAAATATCTTTAATCAATCAACTCAAAATATTTCAAAAATTCGTCATGAGTTAAATTAGGTCTTGGAACCGAAATTACTTTACCGAAAAGAGGGGCGCATATTTTTGATAATATTTGATTGATTAAAGTGGGATAAAAAGCCAAAAAGATTTTTAATTTTATTTTTACCATGTTTTTAAAATTAATATATAAATCTTAAATTAATATTGTAAACTTTGTAAAAACAAAATATTTAAAATTGTAAATATTTGAAAAATTAATATAAGTTTGGTGTGAATTTATAATAGTAATTTTTAAATTAAGTTTGGTGTGAATTTTTAATTTTTAAAATATGAATTTTATTTTTATGCATTTTAAATTTTAAGTTTGGTGTGAATTTTTAATATTAATTTTGAATTTTATGTATTTTTATTTTAAGTTTGGTGTGAATTTAAAAACAAAAATTTACTTTATCTCATTAAGTTAAAAATATGATTTTTAAACTTCGTCGTAAGTTGAAGACTAGGTCTTTGAACTGAAATTGCTTTACCAGAGAGAGGGACGAGAACTTTTATTATCATTATTTTTAATCTTATTGATTTAAAGTATGCCAAAAACATTAAAAAAAAACCCAAAAATCTTAGCTTTTAAAACAATCGCTACAAAAAGACAAATTTTAAAATTTTGTCGAGGGACGGACTAGGACATCGATCCGAAACGACCTCGTCCTAAATAACAAGGGAAACAAAATTTTAAAATTAATTACTTAATTGTTTTAATTAGTATAAGATATAAAAAAAAAAAATACAAACTCCGCGACTCGCGGAGTTTGAAGGGTCAAACACCGCGACTCGCGGAGGGACCGAATTACAGAAAAAAAAATAAAACGCAAGAACAGCTCAGTTGCACACCACAAAAACGAAAATACTGCAAAAATAACCCGAAAAAGACCTCCCAAATTCACAATTTTTCACCGTTAATCATCAAATCTTTTACTAAAATCATGTTGAGAAGGATGCTATCAAGGAATTACTCAAGAAAAACGGTAAATTTCTACACCTAAACACCATTTAATTCGAAAATTAGTGTTCTTAAGCAATTTTATACCCAATTTGATTTTGATGCTTTTTAGTATAATTATGCTTAAATTGTTTATGTATTATGCTTGTATAACCTAGATTGATGCTATTTAACATGATTAGAAGCCTTAAACTTCAAATTTTGAGTAATCTAGGGTTTGTGTTCTTGAGCAAATTTGGGTCTTTTTGATATAAACAGGTTATGGCCGATTTTTGTCATGAATTGTTGCTAAATTAAGTAGTGTAACATGTTTAGGTAGTTAAATGATCCAAACTTTGAGCCTAAACATGATTTTGAGAATTAAAGTGGACTTTTTCAAGTCTAAAATTCATGAACTTGATTTTTGAGAGATAATGCCATTTGAAACTTGTTTAATTGCTAGTAATGATTATTTTGACATGTTATTTGAGTTGAATGCTTATGAACTTGGCGAACATTTTCGTATATGCTTATTTGAAAAAGTGTAGATTTGATAAAAATGTGAAAATGAGCTTAAGTTTGATATAAATTGATCATGTCATTGTAATTATTTTAATTGATGATTTTGCTGACACTAATGCATATTTGGATGCACAAAAATTGTGTTTGATGTGTTTTGCAGACTGAAAGGGGTGAATTTTCATCCCAAGCTCGCAATGCTCCTGCTGAGAATGCGGAACAACAGGAGGTGGATAACTACTACAAACAAGATATAACTCATCCAGTCATGACATTTTCTGATATGCACTTGGAAGATTTGCACCCGAACCTGAGATTTGACAGACTTTGGATAGATTATCCAAAATACCAAAGGGGTTTGCATACTCTTCATTCTAAAGTTGTTGAGGTACCTAGGGTCATAGAATGGGGACCATTAGAAGCTGTAGAATTGGCCGGGCCAATTAGGGAATTACTTGCACAGAGGTATGGTAATTCTACTTTTAACAACTGGGTACGTTTATTCACCATGCGTAGACATGTATATAAAGTATGGTGTGAAGAATTGTTGTGTAGTATAGAATTAAATGATCAGGTAGCTAGTTTAACCGATCGATCTTTTATTAGATTTTTTTAGGAGGTTCGATGCGCTACATGTCTTTACTAGACATGGCTCAGGCTTTACGTATATATACGCCTGAGGAGTTAGCATCTGCCGATTGTAGAGGGTTGTTATTGAACGGTAGGAAGATAGACGAAAATTTTGATACGCATGGTGTATGGAGTCAAATGACTAGCCATCACCGATTCAAAGGAGGAAATTACTCTTATTTGGATATAGATAGAGCTGAATTAAGAGTAATTCATAGGTTTTTAGCTAATTCAATTACACAAAGAGGTAAGAACAAGGAAAAGGTAAATGAACAGGATTTGTTTTACCACATGTGTATTCGAGACCCACAAAGCGCTGTAAGTATACCTTATTGTGTGGGTTATTATTTATCAGCTATGGTTAGGGGGATGAGACCGCATAGCATAATAGGAGGTGGTATATTTATTACTTTGATTGCTGAATATCTCGGTGTGGATATAAGTCGGGGGGGGATTATTAGTCGAAGAACCAGAACCCTGCGATACAATAGGTTTAAATGTATACCATGGTGCGAAAGTTTTGAAGAGGCGAAATAACGCCGCAGTACAATACCATGGTAGACATCCACAGGTTGAGAGAAACCAACAGCAAGGTAATGTAGGAGGGGGAAATGAAATGCAAGAAATGCAAAGGTTTATAGCTTCACAGGAGTACGAAAATGCTAGACATAGAGCATTTGAAGATTGGCAAGTTCATCAAAACCAAATCATAGCTTATTGTCAACATATAGGTAGAAACTATATTCCTACTACAAAGCCCATATTCCCTCCCTGGTCTATAGAGATTCAACCACCGTATCCTACGTATAACCCAGCCGAAGCATTTTATAGCACCTATGGTTATGCATGGAACCCCTACTGGTATCAGTATCATCCCTAGTCTACTTAGTTTTATTTATTTTGTAATTTGTAATGTTGATACGTTTAATACTTATTTAATATTGTAATAGTTTTTATAATTTTCTAACTTTTATTCTTAGATTTTAATAATTTTTGAATGTGGGGTAATATACCAAACTTTAAAAATATGTATATATGTTTGCAGTTTATCTTATGTACACAACAGGGTAAAACAACGCATTTTCAAAGACTGGCATTAAGTTCAGCAAAAGCAACTAATTTTGACGACAAGATGCAAAATATATGTGAAATAACAACAAGACGGAATGAACAAATGATGTGCACCATTTATCATTCAGCAAACAAACACAAATATGTTTGGAAACTTTGGTAAAATTTAATCATTTTCACACAAATCACCCTCAATAATTTAAATTGTTACTGATTTCTTGCAAATGAGGGCATTGCAAGATCTTAAGTGTGGGAAGGGGTTAAATTCTTTCGGATTTTAAAATTTTTATCTTAAACACTTGGTTACCATTAAAAATACTAGTAACGTAGTAGTTGTATTAGAATCTAGTGCTCTCTGATGATAAAGAACAGCCCTAGTCTTATATACTGACTACCCAATTCTAGTAAAATTTTTCAAAATTTTCAATTAAATGAACTCAAAATCATGTTTATACATATTTATAAACGATAAAACTAGGTTTTAACACCGAAATTATTGTTACCTCGGAAAAGACATAAATTGATAAACAAACTAAAATGTTAAAATTCATTTAAAATGGAATAGAGGACAATAAAAAGGAAAATAAAAGCCAAGTGTGGGAAAATTCTCCAAGTTATTCAAAACATATGTCACATATTTTTGTACAAATAACTGAAAATACTTTTGCTTTGGACTAAACTAAACTGTTTTACCCGATGAAAGAAAAGAAGAGATGGATCTACACGATGAATCAATTCCATCATTAAAAGGAAGTAAAGTCTTCCGAAAAAGAAACGCGCTTCTTGATTTAGGTCATGAAGTTGTCGTCCAGACCAGCTGTAGGTTGACGAAAAACCTAGAAAAGTCATCACTAAAATCAGCAGGAAATCCACGGACCTCAGCATTAAACAGGGTCGCCAAGTGGTCAGATTTATCCTAACCATGAGAAGGATTTATCTCGTACAATGGGGGGGCACCATGCAAATTAGCTGGATAAGACTAATGAATCAGATCCCCAGAAAGGATAATCTCCTTAAAAGATCAAAAATCAGCTTTTAAGCCTGATATTACTCAATCCTAGAGATTGACCTTAAAGATTGAGAATTCAAACTCATGGAATTCAATGATATCTAAACTCGAGCTTGAACGAGAAAATATTTTGATCAAATTATAAACCGATTTATTTTCTGAAAACCCATTTTCAATGCGTTCATTACCATTGAACGTAAAATCCTAGGAATTCACCTGGAATTCATTAGGTCATCTGAACCAAATCAGGTGTCAACCGTAAGAACGGTGGTTGCATAGCATGGTCAAGGACAGGACCTTGTGCCAGACCGAAAAATTATAAGGGTGAGCTTTACTATTGCTCCTACCAAGGATAGTAATTGCGTCCGACACGTTATAGACCATAATTAAAAGCATGTCAGGGGACATTGCCTTAACAATTGCTTGTTCAACGCTTTCCTTTACAACCGGACGGTAGTTTACCGAAAGGTAATATACGGGACAAGTAAACTGGACGTGTTGCTTTCCAAATACAAGGTTAGCAAGTGGATGACACAAAACCGCAAGTTTTGAGCTAAAATTTTCAAATCTGAAACCCACCAAACCCACAAAAATATTTTGCAAACACCGGTGAAGGGTTATTCCGGAAAACTTATCTAGGGTAAAAGCTAGATTTAATTTTCAAAAGATCAAATGTTTTCATAAAGATCCAATTTCCTTAATGGATCTAAATTTTTATAGTCATGTGGGACTGTAAACCATATCGTTACTACCATTGTTTATACCGCCGTATAGAAATCACTGATGTACAAAGTGTGAAGAATAAAGAAGTGATTCTAGTATTTCAAGACGATATTGCTTGAGGACAAGCAACGCTCAAGTGTGGGAATATTTGATAATGCTAAAAATGAACATATATTTCATAGCATTATTCTCCAAGAAAGACAAGCTTTTAGTTGCAATTGTTCTATTTACAAGTGATATTCGTTTAAATAATAAAAGGTGAAGACAAAAGACAGATTCGACGAATTGAAGACGCAAACGATCAAAAAGCTCAAAAGTACAAAAGACAATCAAAGAGGTTCCAATTATTGATAAGAAACATCTCGAAATTACAAGAGTACAAGATTCAAAACGCAAAGTACAAGATATTAAATTGTACGCAAGGACGTTCGAAAATCCGGAACCGGGACCAGAGTCAACTCTCAACGCTCGACGCAACGGACTAAAAATTACAAGTTAACTATGTATATAAATATAATATAATATATAATTAATTATATTAATTATATATATATTATATTTATAAAATAAATCGTCGGCAAACAAAGAGCCAAATGTGGGTGAGCTGTAAAAACAAACTCTGCGACTCGCGGAGTTTGAAGAGGGAATGGGCCGCGAGTCGCGAAGCCCCAAAAACTGAAATTCCTATAAAAGCAAACGAATTCTGATCGCAAAAACATAGAATATATATCCATCCATCTATCTAAACGTATATATTTATATTTATATTTTAATTTTAATTTTAATTTTAATTTTAATCCTAATAATAAGGGTATGTTAGCGAATGTTGTAAGGGTATAAGTCGAAATTCTGTCCGTGTAACGCTACGCTATTTTTAATCATTGTAAGTTATGTTCAACCTTTTTACATTAATGTCTCGTAGCTAAGTTATTATTATGCTTATTTAAATCCGAAGTAATCATGATGTTGGGCTAATTACTAAAATTGGGTAATTGGGCTTTGTACCATAATTGGGGTTTGGATAAAAGAACGACACTTGTGGAAATTAGACTATGGGTTATTAATGGGTTTTATATTAACTAAACAATACCTTGTTAATTTAATATACAAACTTATAATTCGATGTATTTATATATAACCACATACGCTTGACTGGGTACGGTGGGCGGGATATCTATAAATACCAATAATTATTCATTTTACCGGATACGGAACTGGATTAATAGTTAATAGACTTGTTGAAACAGGGGTGAATTACATTCAAGGGTAATTGGTGTAATTGTTAACAAAGTAGTAAAACCTTGGTTTACACGCAGTCGATAACCTGGTGTATTCATTAAACAAAGTATTAAAACCTTGTTACAATTCGAATCCCCAATTAGTTGGAATATTTGACTTCGGGAATAAGAATAATTTGACGAAGGCTTTCGCTCTTTATATTTATGACTGATGGACTATTATGGACAAATCCGTATGGACATATTAAATAATCCAGGACAAAGGACAATTAACCCATGGGCATAAAATTAAAATCAACACGTCAAACATCATGATTACGGAAGTTTAAATAAGCATAATTCTTTTATTTCATATTTAATTTCCTTTATTTTATATTTAATTGCACTTCTAATTATCGCATTTTTATTGTTATTGTATTTAATTACACTTTTAATTATCGTACTTTTTAATTATCGCAAGTTTATTTTATCGCACTTTCATTATTCGCAATTTCATTATCGTTATTTACTTTACGCTTTAAATTAAGTCTTGTATTTATTTATTATTTTACATTTGGTTTTAACTGCGACTAAAGTTTTAAAATCGACAAACCGGTCATTAAACGGTAAAAAAAACCCCCCTTTATAATAATAATATTACTTATATATATATTTGTATTTTTATAAAAGTAAACTAATATAGCGTTAAGCTTTGTTTAAAGATTTTCCCTGTGGAACGAACCGGACTTACTAAAAACTACACTACTGTACGATTAGGTACACTGCCTATAAGTGTTGTAGCAAGGGTTAAGTATATCCATTCTCTAAATAAATAAATATCTTGTGTAAAATTATATCGTATTTAATAGTATTTCCTTGTAAAATTTAATAGTATTTTATACCACTCTGCTAAAACATCACTGTTGAATCCCGGAATTCAAGGGATTTAAAGATAATCTTCGAAATCTATATAAGATTTAATTCTTCGATAAATAGGGAAATTATGATCCTCTTTAATTAATTGTGGTAATCTGCCTTGATTGCTATGTCTGATATTTCACAATAAAATTCACCTCTTCCGTTCCATTATTTTTACCACTCCTATCTAACGACCCGTCCTAATCCATCAGGACGAATACATTACATTTGATTACATCGCGAGGTACTTGACCTCTATTTGATACATTTTACAAACATTGCATTCGTTTTTAAAAGACAAACTTTCATTACATCAAAAGTTGACGGCATGCATACCATTTCATAGTATATCCAACTATAATTAACCTAGTAATAATCTTGATGAACTCAACGACTCGAATGCAACGTCTTTTGAAATATGCCATGAATGACTCCAAGTAATATCTTTAAAATGAGCAAATGCACAACTGAAGATTTCTTTCATACCTGAGAATAAACATGCTTTAAAGTGTCAACAAAAAAGGTTGGTGAGTTCATTAGTTTATCATAAACGACCATTTTCATCATTTTAATAGACGACAAGATTTTCATTTCTCATAAATACACATCTCGTATCAGGCATTTTGCAAACTACATAGAGATAAAAATCATTCATATGTTGAACACCTGGTAACCGACCTTAACAAGATGCATATAGAATATCCCCATCATTCCGGGACACCCATCGGACATGATAAAATCGAAGTACTAAAGCATTCCAAATTTCAGAATGGGGGTTGTTAGTTCCCGTAGATCTACCTTTAGGATTCGCGTCAATTAGGGGGTCTGTTCCCTAATTCTTAAGCTACCAAGCTAAAAGAGGCATATTCGGCTTCGATCATTCAACCATATAATGTAGTTTCAATTACTTGTGTCTATTTCGTAAAACAGTTAAAAAAGCAGCGCATGTATTCTCAGTCCCAAAAATATATAGAGCAAAAGCATTTAAAAAAGGAGCAAATGAAACTCACAATACTGTATTTTGTAGTAAAAATACATATGACGAAACTGAACAATGCAGGGTTGGCCTCGGATTCACGAACCTATATCATTGGTATGTATATATTAAAACGTATATTTATAATCGAACAACTTATAATATCTTAATTTATATATTATATATTTAATTTGTGTTTATATTCAAAATACTTGTTATTTATATAGTTATATTAATATATCCATACTTGCTTAAATGCTATATTTAAAAATCGATAGTTTGTTATTTGTAAGTATTTATATAAATAATATTAGTAAGTTTGATATATATAGTTATGTGATATTTTAATATAATTATAGTTTACGTAATAAGTATATTTTATGTACAAAATATTTATCTTCTTAAAAATGTAGTTTTTGAGATTAATAAAGATAGTATTAATAATCATATGATTTAATAATAACACCTATTTTGATAATAATATTAGTAATAACAATAATAATAATAATAATAATTATAATTGTAACTAGGGTTATGATACGATAATAATAGTTGATAACTACTACTTATATTAGCGGTAATAACAATAATAACTAATATTCATAATACTTATTAATAATACTAATACTAATAAAATTTTATTACTTAACTATAATAATGATTATAACAAAAATGATAAGTGTAATAATAACATTAATAATAATAATAATAATAATAAAAATAATAATCATAATAATAATAGTACTAATACTTAAATGATAAGATTAACAATAATAACTATATTAATGATACTTATAAGACTAATAATAATAATAATAGTTATAATACTTATAATTATGATAATATTACTAATAATAATTATAATACCAATAATAACAATAACAATAATAATAATAATAATCTTAATAATAACAATAAAAGAATATATCAGATGTAAAAAGAAAAAAAAAACAAAATTACGCATATAGATTTTTGAAATCATATATGTATTTAATATACAATTGTATTGTATTTATATATGTATTATTATATATATCTGCATTTTGATTTTCATATAACTGTATTTATTAGTATAATATTATTTGTATTTATATATATATATGTATAACTAACTATATCTATATCAGTTTATTAAATATATAAAGGAACATACTAATATTAATAATACAAACATAAATAGTATTTATATTAATAAGAATAATGAAACTAATAATAATGATAATAGAAATAATAATGATATTAATATCATAATAATACTAATAAAAATGATGAAAATAATAACTTTAGATAAAATGATAATTTTAGTAATCAAGTTAGTGATAATATTTTTGATAATCATATTAATTATAATTATAATTTCACTAATAACAATGACAATAATAATGATAACCATAAAACTAATAATTATATAATAAATTACATGCATCAAACTTTATATTTATATGTTATATAATAATATTAATAATACTAATATTAATATTAATATTAATATTTATTTTTAATCCTAATGATAGTAATAATCATAATAACTATATTTTAACTAGTAATTACATTTATTTATATTACAATTTATAATTTTGTAATATTTAATGATATTATAATATATATAAGTATATCAAGTTTTATTACTTAGTTGAATACACTAAGTATATTTTTAAACCAATAAATTTAATATCATTATATATTTACAAGTAATATCCATATGTGTATATATATATATATATATATATATATATATATATATATATATATATATATATATATATATATATATATATATATATATATATTATTGTATACATCAGTTTATTAATATTCTTATATATATAATTATTTATACTTTCTTATTTATATATACTTATTTATTTACAAATAATAGTTCGTGAATCGTCGGAAATGGCCGAAGTTAACTGAATCCATATAAGCAGTTCAAAAATTATGAGACTCGATTTAACAGACATTGCTTATCGTGTTGAAATCATATAAAGATTAAGTCAAATTTGGTTGAAAATTTCCGGGTCATCACAGTACCTACCCGTTAAAGAAATTTCGTCCCGAAATTTGATCGAGGTTGTCATGGCTAACAATAAAAATGTTTTCATGACGATTATGAGTTATAAAATAGGGTTTTATCATCATCGAATAATATACATAAAGTAATTTGATTTTTTGAAGAGTACGAGTGAAGCTATCACAAAAGATAGAGATAGAGATTTAACTTTTGACGTAGTCACGGTTGAATTCTGGAATTTAAGGGATTTAGAGAAAATCTTCGTAATAAGATTTGATTCTTCGAAAATTAAATAAATTAGGATCCTCTTTGGTTAAATGAGATAGTCTGTTTTGATTGCTCTGTCGGATATTTCACTATAAATCCACCCCCTTCGTTTCCTTATTATTTTGGAGTTCCACCCTTTTGTTTTCCTCTTCCCGAATTTAAGTCAAACGAATAATGGTCCAGAATTCGTAAGTATGAAGTTTCAAATGAACATAACTAATGTTCTAATAGAGAGATTGTAATAGCACGATCTTGATTGGTTAAGTTACCAGAATTCAAGAGAGAAGATAGAACTATCAGGAAGACATGTTCTTGATATGTTCGGAGATTAGGTAGAATATAAGAGTCGTGTAAATGGCACATGATGACGTTAAGGTCTGTGAATCATCACGTTCCATTAGAAACTCAGCATGACTTACTGTAATATAATCACGTTGATCAAGTGTCATTATATTATACTAACTCATTCTTCAGTTTCCAACATTACTTCAAAAACATTCATATTTTAAATTTTATTTTTCAGAATTTAGAAACTAAAACAGTTTCCTTTCTGATGTAACACTGATATCGCGAAGAGATAATTGATTTCAGATAAGAATAGTTATGAAAATATCCTCAGAAATATCGAGGATATTTATATTGAAAGATACGATGGTATCTTAGAATTTCTAATATCGAAGGATATTAAAGAAGATTTGTCCGTAAAGATTTAGAGTTAGGAGCAAGGTATTCGCTAGAGATTTCATTAGAAACAGAATCATCTGGATTCTTTATGTACAAGTTTAGTCCTTGTGATTCGTTCAGAGTCTCCTTTATGGTTTGCTCAATCCATTTTTCAGTACAAATTTTTTATTGAGTGTTTCCATCACTCCATTCTTTATCATCAAACTTTTGACTGTTTCGGTTGTGTACGATTTTTGCTGCTTCATTTAGCTTTTTCAAAGTTTAAAATATTGATTCGTAGACTGGGTGCTTTTCAGAATTTCGGAGTGGAAGATCATAATTCTAAGAGACAAATGTTATATGTATACATATAACTGTTGATGTAGACATGCTGCGAGATTTCAAATTACTGATTGCTGATTCTCAGTAACTAGTACGGTAATTATCGTTACAAAACGCGGATGAGTATATGATAGGGTTTTAATGAACGAATATAATAGTTCTTCGAAGTGACTTAAGTTAATGAGTAATGAAGTTGCTGGTAAGTTTACTGCTAATATGGTGGAATATAAACGATTCTTCGGTAACGATGATGATGGGGTAATCTTAATAATAAGGTTTATTCGAATGAAAACTTGAAGTTAATTTGCTGGAGCTATGACAAAATTGGCTAATTTTGAAAAGGTAAGTAAAGTTATCTTCGGTAATAACAATGCCAAAGGAGCTAGCGCAGATACATGTTAAATGTTTACTTAGGTTCCGAAGGTTTTCTGATGCATAACTTTATGCATCAATCTTTCTTCCGTAGATAAAGTGCGGTTGGTTCATCCTCTCGATTGAGGTGTTTTCAAGAATCATGAAAGGTTTGAACGCAGATTGTAATCGTCAAGATACAAATGAGGTTTAAGATAAAATCAAGTGGCAAACTTGAAGAAATGTTTAGTTTCATATATTATAATCAATATTTTAATTCATTTTAATTGTCCAATGTTATTAGTCCACAGTCGATAATCCACAGTTAACAGTCCAAAAATTCATATATAGTTTAATATATAATATTCGAATTAATTAATACGTATCGTGACCCGTGTACATGTCTCAGACTCGATCACAACTCAAAGTTTATATATTATTGTAGAATCAACCTCAACTCTGTATAGCTAAATCAAACATTACTGCATATAGAGTGTCTATGGTTATTCCAAATAATATATATAGATGCGTCGATATGATATGTCAAAACCTTGTATACATGTCCCGATATTTAAAGTGCGTAAAATAAATAACAGAAATTAAATGACGATAAATAAAATTGTGAGAATTTAAATTGCGATAAATAAATTGTGATAAATAAAATGTAATACGGAATTACCAGTTAGCTAGGAACAGTTAGCTAGGATTTTATTAGCGTGGATTCTTAACAGAATTTTCTCATAGTTAATTTGTTTGTTTCTAACAAATTTTATTTTGTCCAATGTTTTCTTCATTATGCCACTTGTTAGATTCTGATAGGTCAAAATCCAAATATGAAATTGAATGAAAATGGTTATCCTACGGTGAACAGATACGTATATCGGTGGTTGTAAGTAGGATAGTAATTGATTGTTGAATCAGATTCGAAGAATGTACAGTGTAACTTATTAATGTGAAATCTAAATATTCCTCGGGTATTACCTACCCGTTAAAATATTTTCACCATTAACAGTTTGTACAAAAGAATTCTTAATTACAATCTTTATGAAAACATATATACATATATATTTTCTTCAGATGTAATCATGGATTTAATGAGTTAATATGATATTAAACTCATTTGATTTTCGAGTTTGAGCTAGAATAAGTAATCTCTAAAACTTTTAGAAACCACATATTCTTCGCTGAATATTTCTTCAATGAAGTTATGGATCAATACTTCATCATTCATTGTTGTTGGTACTCCTTGGTATCTATGGCGCGTATGACGTTGATGCTCGAGGTACAGATTATGATGTTGAGGTATGGGATGCGGATGTTATTGATGGCGTTACTGGTCATGCTGCGGGTGCTGCTGATGGTGGTACTGTTGTTGCCGGTATTGTCGCTGGTGCTTGTAACCCTTGCACCATATTCTCCAAAGCCACTACCCGGGCGCGAAGCTCGTTGACTTCTTCTATTACACCGGGATGATTGTCGGTTCAGATGAGCGGATGAATAAGATCTAGGATTCGAGATAGTATATAATCATGACGAGATACTCTGAAAATGAGAGAGAAAATGGTATTACATACAGGTTCGCTGGTAAGTGCTTCAGGTTCTTCGTCAAGAGGACAATTTGGTTGGTGGAAAGGATCGCCTTCTTCGCGTCTCCATTGATTAAGTCGACTACGAACCCATTAGATGAATTGGGGATGGCTGATTGATTGATTCATTCTGGTGACACCGCTTTCGGAGCTTAGGTGAATATCCATGTCGGAATAGCTGTCGGAATAACTATCGAAATAACTATCGAAATCTGAGGGACTTGAACTGGTTGAGGGATTCATCTCGTACGATCAGATGAATGATTTTCGATAAGAAATAGATTATAGGATGTAGATTAGTACCCTGCAATACATAATTTACATATGCATATATAATACTAAAATCCCATAAGTTACGGAGGAATCTACGGAATATGTCTGGCAAAGTTTACAGTAACAGATACGCTAAGATATGAATTAGTAGATACGCTAAGATATGAATCTTGTGTATATACTATTCATACAGTCAATGCAGTAAGATGTGTCTAGACTAAGAATGATAAGCAGGTAATTTTCGACAAGAAATGATAAGCAAAACTTTTGACATGCAGACACGGTCGAAGTCCAGACTCACTAATGCATCCTAATAACTATTAGTTAGACACACTAATGCAAGACCTGGTTCGCTAAGACCACCGCTCTGATATCAACTCTAATGACCCGTCCTAATCTATCAGGACGAATACATTACATTTGGTTACATCGCGAGGTACTTGACCTCTATTTGATACATTTTACAAACATTGCATTCGTTTTTAAAAGACAAACTTTCATTACATCAAAAGTTGACGACATGCATACCATTTCATAGTATATCCAACTATAATTGACCTAGTAATAATCTTGATGAACTCAACGACTCGAATGCAACGTCTTTTGAAATATGCCATGAATGACTCCAAGTAATATCTTTAAAATGAGCAAATGCACAACGGAAGATTTCTTTCATACCTGAGAATAAACATGCTTTAAAGTGTCAACCAAAAAGATTGGTGAGTTCATTAGTTTATCATAAACGATCATTTTCATCATTTTAATAGACGACAAGATTTTCATTTCTCATAAATACACATCTCGTATCAGGCATTTCGCAAACTGCATAGAGATAAAAATCATTCATTTGGTGAACACCTGGTAACCGACCTTAACAAGATGCATATAGAATATCCCCATCATTCCGGGACACCCATCGGACATGATAAAATCGAAGTACTAAAGCATTCCAAATTCCAGAATGGGGGTTGTTAGTTCCCGTAGATCTACCTTTAGGATTCGCGTCAATTAGGAGGTCTGTTTGAAAGGACCCGTCCTAATCCATCCGGACGAAGTTCATATCGATTACAAATGATTCGCAACAGTTGATTACATCGCGAGGTATTTGACCTCTATATGATACATTTTACAAACATTGCATTCGTTTTGAAAAGACAATCTTTCATTACATCTAAAGTAGACGACGTACATACCATTTCATAATATATCTAACTATAATTGACTTAATAATAATCTTGATGAACTCAACGACTCGAATGCAACGTCTTTTGAAATATGTCATGAATGACTCCAAGTAATATCATTAAAAGGAGCAAATGTACAGCGGAAGATTTCTTTCGTACATGAGAATAAACATGCCTTAAAGTGTCAACCAAAAGGTTGGTGAGTTCATTAGTTTAACATAAATAATCATTTCATAATTTTAATAGACCACAAGATTTCATATTTCCATTTCTCATAAACATACGTCCCGTGCATAGAGACAAAAATATCATTCATATGGATTGAACACCTGGTAACCGACATTCACAATATGCATATAAGAATATCCCCATCATTCCAGGATCCTCCTTCGGACATGATATAAATTTCGAAGTACTAAAGCATCCGGTACTTTGGATGGGGCTTGTTGGGCCCGATAGATCTATCTTTAGAGTTCGCGTCAATTAGGGTGTCTGTTCCCTAATTCTTAGATTACCAGACTTAATAAAAAGGGGGCATATTCGATTTCGATCATTCAACCATATAATGTAGTTTTGATTACTTGTGTCTATTTCGTAAAACATTTATAAAAGCGCATGCATTCTCAGTCCCAAAAATATATATTGCAAAAGCATTTAAAAAAGGGATTAATGAAACTCACCTAATGTATTTTGTAGTAAAAATACATAGAACGACATTGAACAAGTCTAGGGTTGACCTCAGATTCACGAACCTATATCATTTATATATATCATTAATACATATAATTGTAATCGATTAAATTTGTATATTAATATATTCCTTATATTAGTAATTTATTGACTATTTATTTAGATATTTTAAATACTTAAAATTTTGTATACTTATATGTATGTATGTATATATATATATATATATATATATATATATATATATATATATATATATATATATATATATATATATATATATATATATATATATATATATAGTAGATTTAAAGTGATAGATATGTTATGTTTTATAATTATCCTATATTGATGTTTAGAAAAAAAAAAAAAACCTATCATTTTATGTTTTAAAACTTTATATTGATATATTTGAAATATTTATTCTATTAATAATAACAGTGGTAGTAATAATAATACTAATAATAATAATAATAATAAAATTATGATAGTAATAATATAATATTAGTAATGATCATAATAATAATTTTATTGATAATAATTCTTGTTAATATCTTAAAAACTTAACAGTGTTGTATCTATTCTTATATATATGTATATGTACTTTGTTTACAATATGCACGATCATAGTTATATTCTAAACAATATAGATCTTATATACATCTAAATACTTATCTTATTCTAGATCATAAGAATTTTCATAATATCTAAGTTTAGTTCATACATGTATAATACTTATTAATAATAATAATCATAATAGTATTGCAATAATAATTAATACATATCTTAGTGATAAAATTACATTTTAATGATAAATATAATATTAGTTCTAACAAAAATGTTAATAATATTTATTTTACTAATAATCTTATTACTTATATAGCAACAATCATAAATATTAATAATAACAAATATAATGATAATGATAATAAGATTGTAATAATAATAATAAAAATAATAATCAATTTAATAATAACACTAATGATAATAATTATAACAATAATAATAATAACAATAATAATAATACTTAATAATAATAATAATAATAATAATAATAATAATAATAATAATTTATAAAAATGAGACTACCTTAGAAAGAACCCTTAAAAAGAAAATGCACCCAACCGGGTTCGAACCCGAGACCTCTCGATTCCACGCTCATGTTCCTAACCATCGATCTGCTGTTTCAGTTTCTGATGTGATACTCCGTAAAAAAATATATATCTCCTATAGCTATTTGTTTCTACTCCTCCTTCTTCTTCCTTAAACCACAGCGAACCCAACCCACCAAAAACATAACTATGATTTACACATTCGATTTAAAACTTAATATCCAAAATATAATCATTTATTTGTGATTAATTACTTCGAAAAAATAAAAATAAAAAAAAAGGCCACAGCTGCTGCTCGACGTGGTTTTAGAAAAAAAAATTATTGATTTTGAATTGGAGTGTGTTTTGGACAAAGATCATAACACGAAATAGATAGTAAAATGTTCCTTAAAACTCTATGAATCATCAATTGATCCTAAAACGTAAACAAGAACTCGAATTTTTGTGAAGAACAATACAGTTGACTTTTTCACTTTAAACTTTGACTCCGAAATTCATCTTCGATTTAAAGAATTGAGACCTGAAAATTTTCAGGTAGTTTGGTTACATGATTCCAAACAACACCACATTTATAGATTTTTCAATATCATTTGAAATCAAATATTGAGCAAAAAGCAGTCGTACAGGGGATAAAGAAGAAAGACAGGAAGAAAAAGAAAAAGAAAAAAAATTAAATCTGTTTTTAATTCTTGCAGTTATCACGATATACATACAGAAGTCAAAAAATTGATAAACAATGTGTGTAGGGTTCAATATGCAGTCACGGGTCAGAAGAAAACAGAAGGAGAAAGCAATTAACAGATATATACGCGTTTTATTTATTTATTTTTACATATAATATATAATATATAATAATAATAATAATAATAATAATAATAATATTAATAATAATAATAATAATGTTAATAATAATAATAATAATAATATAGATTTCCTAATATAACTGTATCTTTTATATATATATATATATATATATATATATATATATATATAAATCAGTAATTGGATTCTATATATATATAAACAATTATATATACTTGGTTATTTATAGTTTGTATTAATAAATAAATAAGTATATATTAATACTATTAACAATTATATAGGTAATAATAATAAAATTTATAATAATGATAACTATAATAGAAATAATGATTTTTAATGATAATTGAAATAATAATCTCTACAATATTAATAATACAAATAAACATATCAGGTTATATATATATTATATATATATTTTATATTAGAAGTAATATCATTACTAATATTAATAAGAATATTAATAACAATAATGATAAAGGATGTAATGAAAATAATATTACTATATCAATTATATGCAAACTTGTAATTTAATATAATACCATTTATAAATTATGTAATATTATATTATGTGACGCCATCTACAGAATAGTTAATATTTATATATATTATGTATTTTATTTAATAGAAATCCTATATAGATTCATAATAACACACACACACACACACACACACACATATATATATATATATATATATATATATATATATATATATATATATATATATATATATATATATATATATATATATATATATATATATATATATATATATATATATATATATATATATATATTTTAACAGTAACTTAAATATCCTAATTATTATATTCCAATTAATTAAAGTATTCTTTGTTAAATCATAATATTATATATTCTTATATTTATATTTATATTTATATTTATATTTATATAATGTATATATACATATTTATTTACAAATAATTGTTCGTAAATCGTCGTAGATGGTCAAAGTCAAATGCATTCATGGAAATAGTTCAAACATTATGAAACTCAATTTAATAGACTTTGCTTATCGTATCGAAATCATATAAGATTAGGTTTAGATTTGATCAAAATTTCCTGGGTCATCACAGTACCTACCCGTTAAAGAAATTTCGTCCCGAAATTTGAGTGAGGTCGTCATGGCTAACAATAAAAATGTTTTTATGACGAATATGAGCTGATAATTAGAGTTTTATCATCACTGAGTAATATGGATACAACAATTCGATTATTCGAGGAGCACGAATGAAGTTATCACCAAAGAGTGAAATGAGAAAAACAAGTTTCATCATAACTTTTGACTGGTCATGGTTGAATTTAGAAAATAAGGTGCGTCTTAACCTTTGACGTGGTCACGTTTGAATTTAGAAAATAAGGCGCGTCTTAACTTTTGACACTGCCTTGGTTGAATAAAATTATCATTAGAATACATAATTCATAGATGAAACAATTCGATAATTCGAAGTGCATGAGTGAAGTTATCACAAAAGAGTGAATTGAAGAAATAATGTTTCGTCAAATCTTTTGACGTAGATATGGTTGATTTCCGGAATTTAAGGGATTAATGAAAATCTTCGAAATCCAAAAGATTTGATTCTTTGGCGAGTAAGGAAATTAAGATCTCTATAATTAAATACGGTGATCTGCCTCGATTACTCTGTCTGATATTTCCATTATAAATTAAACTTTTTCTGTTCCATTACTTTTACCATTCCTATTCTCAATTCTCAAATTCAAAAGTTTGTGAAAATGCTTATTCTAGTTCTGATCCTTGTCCTTATCCTTACTATCGCAATAATCATTCTCCTTTTCTAACTTCCACCGGAGGAATCAGTCTTCTTCTACTTTGCCCTTGGGTTGTAGTGTTTTTAATTCTCCCGTGTCTTTATGTTGTGATAAACATTTATATACACGGTTTGTAATTTATGGGTTGTTATCGGGCTTTATTTTCTCCCTTATATTTCAAAGCTCTATGCTTTTGTTTTCTCTTCCCGACCTCAAGTCAAGCGAATAATAGTCCAGAATTTGTAGATATAGAGTTTCGAATGATTATAATGTTCTAAGCAGGAAGGAACGTGATAGCACGGTTTGATTTGTCAAATTAGCAGAATCACTGAGAATAGAACTATCAAGAATATATTTTCTTGATATGTCCGAAGGTGAAGTAGAATGAACGAGTCGTGTAACATCGCACATGATGACGTTATGATCTGTGAATCATCACGTTCCATTAGAAACGCAGCATGACTTACTATAATATAATCACGTTAATCAAGTGTCATTATATTATACTAACTCATGCATCAGTTCCCAATATTACTTCAATCACATTCATATTTTAAGCTCGAGAGTTTACAGAATATAGAAACTAACAGTTTCTATATGATGTAACACTGATAGTACGAATATATTAATGAATTCAGATAAGAATAGTTATAAAAATATATTCAGAAATATCGAGGATATTTATAATGAAAGATACGATAATATCTTTGAATATCTAAGATCAGGGGATGATGGAGACTATTGTCCGCAAGGGTTTAGAGTAATGAGTAAAATATTCGCTAAAGACTTCAGCAGACATTGAATCATTTAGATTCTTTGAAGTCAAACTTATTCTTTGTGATTTATCCACGACTTCTTTAATAGTTTCGCATAATCCGCTTTTCGGTACAAAATTTTCTATTGAATGTTTCCACTATAATGATACACAGGAAGCACGAAGAGGTATATAATTTCGGAAGAGAATATTTATGAAAATATCCTCAAAAATATCGAAGATATTGATGATGATATTTTGGAATTTCTAAGTTCGATGGTTGATGGGGAAAGATTTTTCTCAAGATTTTAACATGACTTCGGAGCAAGATATTCTCTAAAGATTTCAACGGATCCAGAATTACCTGAATCTTTTGAATATAGGGTTTGGTCCTTGTATTTGTCCTTGGTCTCCTTCGTGGTTAGCTCAATCCGTTTTTCAGTTCCAACTTTTCTGAGCTTTTCCAACATTCTATTCTTCATCATCAAACTTCCGATGATTAGGGTCGTTTACAGTTTTTGTTGCTTCATTCAACTTTTCAAAATTCAGAGTATTGGTTCGCAGACTGGGTGCTTTTCAGAATTTCAGAATGGAAGATCATTATTTTAAGAGATAAATGATATACATATAACTGTTGATGTAGATATGCTGTGAGTTTTCAAAGTACTGCTTGCCGATTCTTCTACATTTACTGCTACCATATCTGAATCATTGGTTATCGATCTGAGGTGATTTCAAGAGAATTGTGTTTTTAGATGATTAAACGCTGACGGTAATATGGTGGAATATAAAAGGTTCCCCGGTAACAATAAAAGAGCATACATTTAAATCAAGGTGATAATAAAGTTGTTTCGAACGAAAAGTCGAAGTTGATTTGCTGGAGCTGTGACAAAATTTGCTACTTTGAAAGGAATTACCAAGTTATTTTGGGTAATAATAACACTAAAGGAATTAGCACAACTATGTGGTAAACGTTTACTCAGTTTCCGGGAGTTTTTCAGATGCATAACTAAATGCATCAATCTTTTCTCCCGTTGATGAAGTGCGGTTGATTCATCCTATCGATTGAGGTGTTTTCAAGAATCATGAAAGGTTTGAACGCAGATTGTAATTATGATGATACGAATGGAGTTTAAAATAAAATCAAGTGGCAAACTTGAAGAATTGTTTAGTTTCATATGTTATAATCAATATTTTAATTCATTTTAATTGTCCAGTGTTGGTAGTCCACAGTTGATAGTCCACAGTAACAGTCCAGTAATTCATATGTAGTTTAATATATAATATTCGAATTAATTAATAAATATCGTGACCCGTGTACATGTCTCAGACTCGATCACAACTCAAAGTATATATATTATTTGAGAATCAACCTCAACCCTGTATAGAGAACTCGATCATTACTGCATATAGAGTGTCTATGGTGATTCCAAATAATATATATAGATGCGTCGATATGATATGTCAAAACCTTGTATACGTGTCCCGATATTTAAAGTGCGTAAAATAAATAACAGAAATTAAATGACGATAAATAAAGTGCGTAAAGTAAATAACAGAAATTAAATGACGATAAATAAAATTGCGAGAATGTAAATTGCGATAAATAACTGTGATAAATAAATTGTGATAATTAAATGGTAATACGGAATTAACAGTTAGCTAAGAACAGTTAGCTAGGATTTTGTTAGCGTGGATTCTTAATAGAATTTCATATCGTTAATTAATATGTTTCTAATCAATTTTTATTGTGTCCATTATTTCTTCATTATGCCACTTGTTGGATTCTGATAGGTCAAAATCCAAATATGTAATTGGATGAATATGGTTATTCTGTGGTGAACGGATTTGTATATCGGTGGATGTAAGTAGGATAGTATATGACTGTTGAAACAGATTCGAAGAACGTACAATGTAACTTATTAATGTGAAATTTAAATAGTCCTCGGGTATTACCTACCCGTTTAAATATTTTCACCATTAATAGTTTGTACAAGAGAATTTTTAATTACAATCTTTATGAAAACATATATACATATATATTTTCTTCAGATGTATTCATGGATTTAATGAGTTAATATAATATTAAACTCATTTGCTTTTCGGTTGGAACTAGAATAAATAATTTTTAAAACTTTAGAGATTACAGATTCGACATGTCGAACGAAGATCATACTCAAAGTACAGATGATGATATTGAAGCATGGATTGTTGATGATACTGGTGCTGTTATTGATTGTACTGTTGGTGCCGGTGATGTTGCTGAAGCTGGTACATTTTGCACCATATTCTCCGAATTGATTATTCGAGCGCGAAGTTCGTTGACTTCTTCGATTACCCCAGGATGATTGTCGGTCGGAACGAGCGGATGAATAAGGTTTAGAATATGAGTTATGATATAGTCGTGGTGAGATATTTGGGAAATGAGGGTGAAATGGTGTTACGAACAGGTTCGCCGGTAAGTGCTTCAGGATCTTTGCTAAAAGGTGAATTCGGTTAGTGGATTGGATCGCCTTCTGCGCGTCTCCATTGATTAAGTCGACTATGAATCCATCAGATGAATTGGGGATGGATGATTGGTTGATTCATTCTGGTGTCGTTGCTTCCGGAGCTTAGATGACTATCCATTCTGAATAACTGTCGGGATAACTATCGGAATAGCTGTCGGAATCCGAGGGACTCGATCTAGTTGAGGGATTCATCTCGTACGATCAGATGAAGGATTTTCGATAAGAAATAGATTATAGGATGTAGATTAGTATCCTGCAATACATAATTTACATATTCATATATAATACTAAAATCTCATAAGTTACGGAGGAATCTACGGAAGCTGTCAGGCAAAGATAACAATAACAGATACGCTAAGATATGAATTAGCAGATACGCTAAGATATGATTTTTTGTCTATACAATAATCATGCAATTAATGCAATAAGATATGTCTAGACTAAGGATGATAAGCAAGTGATTCTCTAAGAATGATAAGCAGGAAATTTTCGACACAAAATGATAAGCAAAACTTTTGACATGCAGACACGGTCAAAGTCCAGACTCACTAATGCATCCTAACGACTTATCAGTTAGACACACTAATGCAGACCCGGTTCACTAAGACCACCGCTCTGATACCAACTGAAAGGACACGTCCTAATCCATCCGGACGAAGTCCATATCGATTATAAACGATTCGCAACAGTTGATTACATCGCGAGGTATTTGACCTCTATATGATACATTTTACAAACATTGCATTCGTTTTGAAAAGACAATCTTTCATTACATCTAAAGTAGATGACGTACATACCATTTCATAATATATCTAACTATAATTGACTTAATAATAATCTTGATGAACTCAACGACTCGAATGCAACGTCTTTTGAAATATGTCATGAATGACTCCAAGTAATATCATTAAAAGGAGCAAATGCACAGCGGAAGATTTCTTTCATACCCGAGAATAAACATGCCTTAAAGTGTCAACCAAAAGGTTGGTGAGTTCATTAGTTTAACATAAATAATCATTTCATAATTTTAATAGACCACAAGATTTCATATTTCCATTTCTCATAAACATACGTCCCGTGCATAGAGACAAAAATATCATTCATATGGATTGAACACCTGGTAACCGACATTCACAATATGCATATAAGAATATCCCCATCATTCCAGGATCCTCCTTCGGACATGATATAAATTTCAAAGTACTAAAGCATCCGGTACTTTGGATGGGGCTTGTTGGGCCCGATAGATCTATCTTTAGAGTTCGCGTCAATTAGGGTGTCTGTTCCCTAATTCTTAGATTACCAGACTTAATAAAAAGGGGCATATTCGATTTTGATCATTCAACCATATAATGTAGTTTTGATTACTTGTGTCTATTTCGTAAAACATTTATAAAAGCGCATGCATTCTCAGTCCCAAAAATATATATTGCAAAAGCATTTAAAAAGGGATTAATGAAACTCACCTAATGTATTTTGTAGTAAAAATACATAGAATGACATTGAACAAGTCTAGGGTTGACCTCGGATTCACAAACCTATATCATTTATATATATCATTAATACATATAATCGTAATCGATTAAATTTGTATATTAATATATTCCTTATATTAGTAATTTATTGACTATTTATTTAGATATTTTAAATACTTAAAATTTTGTATACTTATATGTATATATATATATATATATATATATATATATATATATATATATATATATATATATATATATATATATATATATATATATATATATATATATATATATATATATATATATATATATATATATATATATATATATAGTAGATTTAAAGTGATAGATATGTTATGTTTTATAATTATCCTATATTGATGTTTAGAAAAAAAAAAAAAAAACAAACTATCATTTTATGTTTTAAAACTTTATATTGATATATTTGAAATATTTCTTTGAAATATTAATAATAACAGTGGTAGTAATAATAATACTAATAATAATAATAATAATAAAATTATGATAGTAATAATATAATATTAGTAATGATCATAATAATAATTTTATTGATAATAATTCTTGTTAATATCTTAAAAACTTAACAGTGTTGTATCTATTCTTATATATATGTATATGTACTTTGTTTACAATATGCACGATCATAGTTATATTCTAAACAATATAGATCTTATATACATCTAAATACTTATCTTATTCTAGATCATAAGAATTTTCATAATTTCTAAGTTTAGTTCATACATGTATAATACTTATTAATAATAATAATCATAATAGTATTGCAATAATAATTAATACATATCTTAGTGATAAAATTACATTTTAATGATAAATATAATATTAGTTCTAACAAAAATGTTAATAATATTTATTTTACTAATAATCTTATTACTTATATAGCAACAATCATAAATATTAATAATAACAAATATAATGATAATGATAATAAGATTGTAATAATAATAATAATAATAATCAATTTAATAATAACACTAATGATAATAATTATAACAATAATAATAATAACAATAATAATAATACTTAATAATAATAATAATAATTTCTAAAAATGAGACTACCTTAGAAAGAACCCTTAAAAAGAAAATGCACCCAACCGGGTTCGAACCCGAGACCTCTCGATTCCACGCTCATCTTCCTAACCATCGATCTGCTGTTTCAGTTT
This sequence comes from Rutidosis leptorrhynchoides, assembly GCF_046630445.1. Classification (NCBI taxonomy): domain Eukaryota; kingdom Viridiplantae; phylum Streptophyta; class Magnoliopsida; order Asterales; family Asteraceae; genus Rutidosis; species Rutidosis leptorrhynchoides. Next base: position 149,262,086 of record NC_092339.1, read on the forward strand.
CTGATGTGATACTCCGTAAAAAAATATATATCTCCTATATCTATTTGTTTCTACTCCTCCTTCTTCTTCCTTAAACCACAGCGAACCCAACCCACCAAAAACATAACTGTGATTTACACATTTGATTTAAAACTTAATATCCAAAATATAATCATTTATTTGTGATTAATTACTTTGAAAAAAAAATAAAATAAATAAAAGGCCACAGCTGCTGCTCGACGTGGTTTTAGAAAAAAAAATATTGATTTTGAATTGGAGAGTGTTTTGGACAAAGATCATAACACGAAATAGATAGTAAAATGTTCCTTAAAACTCTATGAATCATCAATTGATCCTAAAACGTAAACAAGAACTCGAATTTTTGTGAAGAACAATACAGTTGACTTTTTCACTTTAAACTTTGACTCCGAAATTCATCTTCGATTTAAAGAATTGAGACCTGAAAATTTTCAGGTAGTTTGGTTACATGATTCCAAACAACACCACATTTATAGATTTTTCAATATCATTTGAAATCAAATATTGAGCAAAAAGCAGTCGTACAGGGGATAAAGAAGAAAGACAGGAAGAAAAAGAAAAAAAAAAATTAAATCTATTTTTAATTCTTACAGTTATCACGATATACCTATAAGGATTCAGATGATTGATACAGAAGTCAAAAAATTGATAAACAATGTGTGTAGGGTTCAATATGCAGTCACGGGTCAGAAGAAAACAGAAGGAGAAAGCAATTAACAGATATATACGCGTTTTATTTATTTATTTTTACATATAATATATATAATAATAATAATAATATTAATAATAATAATATTAATAATAATAATAATATAGATTTCCTAATATAACTGTATCTTTTTATATATATATATATATATATATATATATATATATATATATATATATATATATATATATATATATATATATATAATTCAGTAATTGGATTCTATATATATATATAAACAATTATATATACTTGGTTATTTATAGTTTGTATTAATAAATAAATAAATATATATTAATACTATTAACAATTATATATGTAATAATAATAAAATTTATAATAATGATAACTACAATAAAAATAATGATTTTTAATGATAATTGAAATAATAATCTCTACATTATTAATAATACAAATAAACATATCAGGTTATATATATATTATATATTATATATATATTTTATATTAGAAGTAATATCATTACTAATATTAATAAGAATATTAATAACAATAATGATAAAGGATGTAATGAAAATAATATTACTATATCAATTATATGCAAACTTGTAATTTAATATAATACCATTTATAAATTATGTAATATTATATTATGTGATGCCATCTACAGAATAGTTAATATTTATATATATTATGTATATTATTTAATAGAAATCCTATATAGATTCATAATAACATATATATATATATATATATATATATATATATATATATATATATATATATATATATATATATATATATATATATATATATATATATATATATATATATATATTTCTTTTAACAGTAACTTAAATATCCTAATTATTACATTCCAATTAATTAAAGTATTCTTTGTTAAATCATAATATTATATATTCTTATATTTATATTTATATTTATATTTATATAATGTATATATACATATTTATTTACAAATAATTGTTCGTGAATCGTCGGAGATGGTCAAAGTCAAATGCATTCATGGAAATAGTTCAAACATTATGAAACTCAATTTAATAGACTTTGCTTATCGTGTCGAAATCATATAAGATTAGGTTTAGATTTGATCAGAATTTCCCGGGTCATCACACTGTTCCCTAATTCTTAGGCTACCAAGCTAAAAGGGGCATATTCGGCTTCGATCATTCAACCATATAATGTAGTTTCAATTACTTGTGTCTATTTCATAAAACAGTTATAAAAGCAGCGCATGTATTCTCAGTCCCAAAAATATATATAGCAAAAATATTTAAAAAGGGAGCAAATGAAACTCACAATACTGTATTTTGTAGTAAAAATACATATGACGAAACTGAACAATGCAGGGTTGGCCTCGGATTCAAGAACCTATATCATTGGTATGTATATATTAAAACGTATATTCGTAATCGAACAATTTATAATATCTTAATTTACATATTATATATTTAATTTGTGTTTATATTCAAAATACTTGTTATTTATATAGTTATATTAATATATCCATACTTGTTTAAATGTTATACTTAAAAATCGATAGTTTGTTATTTGTAAGTATTTATATAAATAATATTAGTAAGTTTGATATATATAGTTATGTGAGATTTTAATATAATTATAGTTTACGTAATAAGTATATTTTATGTACAAAATATTTATCTACTTAAAAAGGTAGTTTTTGAGATTAATAAAGATAGTATTAATAATCATATGATTTAATAATAATACCTATTTGTATAATAATATTAGTAATAACAATAATAATAATAATAATAATTATAATTGTAACTAGGGTTATGATACGATAATAATAGATGATAACTACTACTTATATTAGCGGTAATAACAATAATAACTAATATTCATAATACTTATTCATAATACTAATACTAATAAAACTTTATTACTTAACGATAATAATGATAATAACAAAAATGATAAGTGTAATAATAACATAATAATAATAATAATAATCATAATAATAATAGTACTAATACTTAAATGATAAGATTAACAATAATAACTATATTAATGATACTTATAAGACTAATAATAATAATAATAATAGTTATAATACTTATAATTTTGATAATATTACTAATAATAATTATAATGTAGTGACCCGAACTTTTCCATGTTTATATATATAATAAATGAAATTGTTATTTACATGATTAAGTGTTTCCAACGTGTTAAGCAATCAAACTTGTTAAGACTTGATTAAATGAAATAAGTTTCATATAGACAATTGATCACCCAAGTTGACCGGCGATTCACGAACGTTGCAAATTTATAAAAACTACATGTTGTGGTATATATAGACATATATATATGGTTGACATGAGATTATGATGAGTAAGTATCTCACTAAGTATATTAACAATGTGTGATATACATAAGAAATGAGATTACTAAGTTAAGAAACTCGAAATGATATATATAACGATTATCGTTATGATAACGTCTACTAAATACATATGTATCATATTAAGATATTGATACACTATATTTAACATGATAAAATGATATTTAAATATATCATTAAGTGTGCTAACAATGAAATACATATGTAAAAACAAGACTACTAACTCAAGAATTACGAAACGAGACTTATATGTAACGATTATCGTTGTAAGGATATTTTAATGTATATATCATATTAAGAGATATTCATACATCATAATATCATGATAATATAATAATTTAACATTTCATTTGATATAATAAACATTGGGTTAACAACATTAATTGAGATCGTTAACTTAAAGGTTTCAAAACAACACTTACATGTAACGACTAACGAAGACTTAACGACTCCATTAGAATGTATATACATGTTATGTTTTGATATGTATTCTTACACTTTTGAAAGACTTCAAGACACATATCAAATTACTTCTACTTAACAAAAATGCTTACAATTACATCCTCGTTCAGTTTCATCAACAATTCTACTCGTATGCACCCGTATTCGTACTCGTACAATACACATCTTTTAGATGTATGTACTATTGGTATATACACTCCAATGATCAGCTCTTATCAGCCCATGTGAGTCACCTAACACATGTGGAAACCATCATTTGGCAACTAGCATAAAATATCTTATAAAATTACAAAAATATTAGTAATCATTCATGAGTTATTTACATGAAAACAAAATTACATATCCTTTATATCTAATCCATATACCAACGACCAAAAACACCTACAAACACTTTCATTCTTCAATTTTCTTCATCTAATAGATCTCTCTCAAGTTCTATCTTCAAGTTCTAAGTGTTCTTCATAAATTCTACAAGTTCTAGTTTCATAAAATCAAGAATACTTCCAAGTTTGCTAGCTTACTTCCAATCTTGTAGAGTGATCATCCAACCTCAAGAAATCTTTCTTATTTACAGTAAGATATCTTTCTAATATAAGGTAATACTCATATTCAAACTTTGATTCAATTTCTATAACTATAACAATCTTATTTCGAGTGGAAATCTTACTTGAACTTGTTTTCGTGTCATGATTCTCCTTCAAGAACTTTCAAGCCATCCAAGATCCTTTGAAGCTAGATCCATTTGTCTCTTTCCAGTAGGTTTATCCACAAAACTTGAGGTAGTAATGATGTTCATAACATCATTCGATTCATACATATAAAGCTATCTTATTCGAAGGTTTAAACTTGAAATCACTAGAACATAGTTTAGTTAATTCTAAACTTGTTCGCAAAAAAAAGTTAATCCTTCTAACTTGAATTTTAAAATCAACTAAACACATGTTCTATATCTATATGATATGCTAACTTAATGATTTAAAACCTGGAAACACGAAAAAACACCGTAAAACTGGACATACGCCGTCGTAGTAACACTGCGGGCTGTTTTGGGTTTGATAATTAAAAACTATGATAAACTTTGATTTAAAAGTTGTTCTTCTGGGAAAATGATTTTTCTTATGAACATGAAACTATATCCAAAAATCATGGTTAAACTCAAAGTGGAAGTATGTTTTTCAAAATGGTCATCAAGACGTCGTTCTTTCGACTGAAATGACTACCTCTTACAAAAATGACTTGTAACTTATATTTCCGACTATAAACCTATATATTTTCTGTTTATATTCATAAAATAGAGTTCAATATGAAACCATAGCAATTTGATTCACTCAAAACGGATTTAAAATGAAGAAGTTATGGGTAAAACAAGATTGGATATTTTTTGATTTTTGTAGCTACGGGAAATATTAACAATTCTATACAAATCATATCCTAGCTAACTTATATTGTATTATACATGTATTTTAATATATTATGTAATCTTGGGATACCATAGACACGTATGCAAATGTTTTGACATATCATATCGACCCATGTATATATATTATTTGGAACAACCATAGACACTCTATATGCAGTAATGTTGGAGTTAGCTATACAGGGTTGAGGTTGATTCCAAAAATATATATACTTTGAGTTGTGATCTAGCCTGAGACGTGTATACACTGGGTCGTGGATTGACTCAAGATAATATATATATAGATTTATTTCTGTACATCTAACTGTAGACAACTAGTTGTAGGTTACTAACGAGGACATCTGACTTAATAAACTTAAAACATCAAAATGTATTAAAAGTGTTGTAAATATATTTTTAACATACTTTGATATATATGTACATATTTGTTATAGGTCCGTGAATCAATCCGTGGCCAAGTCTTATTTCCGAGGAAGGAAATATCTGTGAAAGTGAGTTATAGTCCCACTTTTAAAATCTAATATTTTGGGATGAGAATACATGCAGTTTTATAAATGTTTTACGAAATAGACACAAGTAATTGAAACTACATTATATGGGTGAATGATCGAAGCAGAATATGCCCTTTTGCTTGGTAACCTAAGAATTAGTAAACCGATCTACTAATTGACGCGAATCCTAAAGATAGATCTATTGGGCCTAACAAACCCCATCCAAAGTACCGGATGCTTTAGTACTTCGAAATTTATATCATATTCGAAGGGTGTCCCGGAATGATGGGGATATTCTTACATATGCATCTTGTTAATGTTGGTTACCTGGTGTTCACCATATGAATGATTTTTATCTCTATGTATGGGATGTGTATTGAAATATGAAATCTTGTGGTCTATTGTTACGATTTGATATATATAGGTTAAACCTATAACTCACCAACATTTTTGTTGACCTTTAAAGCATGTTTATTCTCAGGTGAATATTAAGAGCTTCCGCTGTTGCATACTAAAATAAGGACAAGATTTGAAGTCCATGTTTGTATGATATTGTGTAAAAACTGCATTCAAGAAACATATGTCGATGTAATATATTTCTATTGTAAACCATTATGTAATGGTAGTGTGTAATCTGTATATTTTAGATTATCATTATTTGATAATCTACGTAATGTTTTTTTTTAAACCTTTATTGATAAAATAAAGGTTATGGTTGTTTTAAAAATGAATGCAGTCTTTGAAAAATGTCTCATATAGACGTCAAAACCTCGCAACGAAATCAATTAATATGGAACGTTTATAATCAATATGAACGGGACATTTCAGTTGGTATCCGAGCGTTGGTCTTAGAGAACCAGAATTTTACATTAGTGTATCTTATCGAGTTTGTTAGGATGCATTAGTGAGTCTGGACTTCGACCGTGTTTACTTGAAAAAATGATTGCTTAACAAATTTTGTTGGAAACTATATATTTTTAACATGTGAATATTATGTGATATATTAATCTCTTAACGTGTTTGATATTATGTGATAGATGTCTACCTCTAGAACAAGTCCCATTGACTTACCTAATAATAATGAAGAGTCAAATGTAAATTGGAATGATTCGTGGACTGATTCACAAGTTCCCGAAGAGGAACCGGAAGAAGAGTCGGAACCGGAAGAAGAATCGGATCCGGAAGAAGAATCGGAACCGGAAGAAGAAATAGAACCAGTGGGGGAAATAATAAAATGGTTAAGTAGAAGAAAATCCTCAACCAACCGACCAAAGTTAATTATGGTCAATGGTGTTTCCGCCAAGGAAGCAAAGTATTAGGAGAATTACCAATTCTTCGATGAATTGGATCCCAACAAGGATTCCGATGATGTTATAGAAATTACCCCAACACAATTTAATAAGGCAAAAGAGAACAATAAGGGAAAGGGCATAAAAATAGAGAAATTTGATTCCAAACCCGATGAACTTTATATGTATCGTCAACACCCGTATTTCTTAAGTTGTGACAATAACCCGGGAACCTCTAAACCACCAGATTTTTCTAAACCAATGTGGAAAAAGATGGCTCGTATTAGGGGAACATCATATATCCCTAGAAACTTGGCAAAACGAACCAAAACCGAAGAAGAAGAAACGAGCGAGTCGGAATAAGATAGTTGTATTCGTGTGGTGTAATATATGTAATATAGTGTGCTTATGCTTTATGATATATGTAAAAATTGCTTGTATTAATAAGTATTTTTTTTTTATGAATCTAACTCTTGTCTATTTTACAGTATAAAAACACAAAATGGATAGACAACCCAATATTTTAAGAGACCTACCCGGAGACATGATTGATGAAATCTTGTCTAGAGTCGGTCAGAATTCCTCGGCACAACTATTTAAGGCGAGATCAGTTTGTAAGACATTCGAAGAACGTTCCAAGAATGCATTGGTTTATAAAAGGCTTTCGTTCGAAAGATGGGGGATATCACATTGGAAAATCCATAAGTTACGATGTGTTTACTTTGACGTATATATTGAGGGGAACCCAAATGCTATTTTACGCAACGGGTTAAGAAATTATTTTGACTCAATATATTCGAATATAGGACTTCGTGATTTAGAAAAAGTGGCTAACATGCAACATAAAGAAGCATGTTATGCTTACGGGTTAGTAATGTTCGCTTCTCACCAAAGTGAGAACAAAAACATCGGGCTACAACTATTAAATAAAACGTTCCCACAAGTGACGGAGTCGGTAATTGGGGTAAGAAATGAGGTTTTTAGGTTATTACGAGACTGTTGGTCATTACAAAACCCTTGTCCTTTTGACGACATTACAACATGCTGCCTAGCTAATAATCATAACGGTTATTTTTCACAAGACCAAGGATGGGAAGTCGTCTTAGAAAAACCAGAATGCATGACTTGTTTCTGGACTTATGAATTACGTGTCTTTATTTCCTTTGCTGAACAACTTGCGTATTAACTAGATCTTCAAAACTGTCATGTATCATAGTGTACTATATTTCATGTTATATGTAATATAGCGAAGTTGTAAGTTTGAAGAATATTTGTATGTGATATATTATTATAATCAGTTTTTCATATGGAATTGTAGTAGTTGAATTGTATAGTAGCTACTAAGTATGAACTTAACGGGTAGGTAGTACCCGAATTTAAACTTATAAAACGCTAATATGAAGAAAAAGCTTTTATAAATGAGTTCATATTATGCTACGAGATACTATTGACTACTCTTAATATTCTATATGATTAAATTGTTTCATTTGACTATTTTGAAGGAAATGGCACCGACTACTCGACACACCTTGAATATGAGCGAAGAGGAATTTCGTGCCTTTCTTGCTTCAAACATAGCCGCAGTACAGGCCGTGCTACATACCAATAATAACTCTGAATCTAGCAATACAGCTAACGGCGCAAGAACGTATAGGATGCTCCTACAAGGAATTCACTACCTGCAAACCTTCAGAATTTGATGGGACCGAAGGACTAATCGGATTGAAACGGTGGACCGAGAAAGTTGAATCGGTGTTTGCCATAAGTAAGTGTGCTGAAGGAGACAAAGTGAAGTACGCTACGCATACCTTCACAGGCAGTGTGTTAACATTGTGGAATACCTATCTAGAGCAAGTGGGACAAGATGCTGCTTACGCGCTACCATGGTCAGCATTCAAGCACTTGATGAACGAGAAGTACCGTCCCAGAACCGAGGTCAATAAGCTCAAGTCAGAACTTAGAGGGTTACGAACACAGGGATTTGATATTACTTCGTACAAAAGACAATTCACAGAATTGTGCCTATTGTGTCCGAGTGCGTTCGAAGATGAGGAAGAGAAGATCGACGCGTTTGTGAAAGGGTTACCGGAGAGAATCCAAGAAGATATAAGTTCACACGAGCCTGCCTCCATACAAAAGGCATGTAGAATGGCTCACAAACTAGTGAACCAGATTGAGGGAAGAATTAAAGAACAGGCGGCCGAAGAGGCCAACGTGAAGTTAGTCAAAAGAAAGTGGGAGGAAAACGGTGATAAGAGTCACCAAAATTACAACAACTATCCCAACAATCGCAACATCAATTGCAACTACAACAAACGGCACAACAACAACAACAACAACAACAACTACAACAATCATCCCAACAACAATAACAACCGCAACAACAAAACAATCAGAAGCAGCTATGCCAAAGGTGTGAAAAGTATCACTCGGGGTTCTGCACTAAATTTTGCAACAAGTGCAAAAGAAATGGTCATAGCGCGGTGAAGTGTGAGGTCTACGGACCAGGGGTTAACAGAACGAAAGGAACAAATGGTGTCGGAATGAGTAATGGTGGAGCAAGTAGTGTCGGAGCAAGTTATGCCAATGTAGTTTGTTATAAATGTGGAAAACCGGGCCACATTATTAGAAATTTCCCGAACCAGGAGAACACGAATGGACAAGGCCGCGGAAGAGTTTTCAATATTAATGCGGCAGAGGCACAGGAAGACCCGGAGCTTGTTACGGGTACGTTTCTTATTGACAATAAATCTGCTTACGTTTTATTTGATTCGGGTGCATATAGAAGCAATATGAGTAGAGATTTTTGTGCTAAATTAAGTTGTCCATTGACGCCGTTGGATAATAAATTTTTACTCGAATTAGCAAACGGTAAATTAATTTCAGCAGATAATATATGTCGGAATCGAGAAATTAAACTGGTTAGCAAAACATTTAAGATTGACTTGATACCAGTAGAGTTAGGGAGTTTTGATGTGATAATCGGTATGGACTGGTTGAAAGAAGTGAAAGCAGAGATCGTTTGTTACAAAAATGCAATTCGCATTATACGAGAAAAAGAAAAACCCTTAACGGTGTCCGGAAAAAAGGGCAACACGAAGCTACATCTTATTAGTAATTTGAAGGCACAAAAATTAATAAAAAAAAGGTTGCTATGCTGTTCTAGCACACGTCGAGAAAGTACAAACTGAAGAAAAGAGCATCAATGATGTTCCCGTCTTAAAAGTATTTCCCGATGTATTTCTGAAAGAATTACCGGGACTACCTCCACATCGATCTGTTGAATTTCAAATAGATCTTGTACCAGGAGCTGCACCAATAGCTCATGCTCCTTACAGACTCGCACCCAGCGAGATGAAAGAACTGCAAAGCCACATCACCATGGGGAGCTCTTGTTTTCTTTGTCAAGAAGAAGGATGGTACATTTAGGTTGTGTATTGACTACAGAGAGTTGAACAAACTTACCATCAAAAACTGTTATCCACTGCCGAGAATTGACGACTTATTTTATCAACTACAAGGCTCGTCGGTTTATTCGAAAATCAATTTACGTTCTGGATATCATCAAATGCGAGTAAAGGAGGATGATATTCCAAAAACTGCTTTTAGGACGCGTTATGATCATTACGAGTTTATGGTTATGCCGTTTGGATTGACTAACGCACCAGTTGTGTTCATGGACCTTATGAACCGAGTGTGTGGGCCATATCTTGACAAGTTTGTCATTGTTTTTATTGATGACATACTTATTTACTCAAAGAATGATCAAGAGCACGAAGAACATTTGTGAAAAGTGCTAGAAGTATTGAGGAAAGAAAAACTGTACGCTAAGTTTTCAAAGTGTGCATTTTGGTTGGAAGAAGTTCAATTCCTCGGTCACATAGTGAACAAAGAAGGTATCCAGGTGGACCCGGCAAAGATCGAAACCGTTGAAAAGTGGGAAACCCCAAAAACTCTAAAACACATAAGCCAGTTTTTAGGACTAGCTGGTTACTACAGAAGGTTCATCCAAGACTTTTCCAGAATAGCAAAACCCTTGACTGCATTAACGCATAAAGGGAAGAAAGTTGAATGGAAAGATGAACAAGAGAAAGCGTTTCAATTGTTGAAGAAAAAGTTAACTACGGCACCTATATTGTCATTACCTGAAGGGAATGATGATTTTGTGATATATTGTGACGCCTCAAAGCAAGGTCTCGGTTGTGTATTAATGCAACGAACGAAAGTAATTGCTTATGCGTCTAGACAATTGAAGATTCACGAACAGAATTATACGACGCGTGACTTGGAATTGGGTGCTGTTGTTTTTGCATTAAAAACTTGGAGGCATTATTTATATAGGGTCAAAAGTATTATATATACCGACCACAAAAGTCTCCAACATATATTTAATCAGAAGCAACTAAATATGAGACAACGCAGGAGGATTGAACTATTGAATGATTATGATTTTGAGATTCGATACCTCCCAGGGAAGGCGAATGTGGTAGCCGACGCTTTGAGTAGAAAGGACAGAGAACCTATACGGGTAAAAGCTATGAATATAATTATTCGTACTAACCTTACTACTCAAATAAAGGAGGCGCAACAGGGGGTTGTAAAAGAAGGAAAGTTGAAGAATGAGATACCCAAAGGATCAGAGAAACATCTTAATATTCGGGAAGACAGAACCCGGTATAGGGCTGAAAGGATTTGGGTACCTAAATTTGGAGATATGAGAGAAATGGTACTTAGAGAAGCTCATAAAACCAGATACTCAATACATCCTGGAACGGGGAAGATGTACAAGGATCTCAAGAAACATTTTTGGTGGCCGGGTATGAAAGTCGATGTTGCTAAATACGTAGGAGAATGTTTGATGTGTTCTAAGGTCAAACCTGAGCATCAGAATGTAGCGACCCCGACAAATCGTCAAGTGACGGCGTCGGCTACGTGGGTCCCATTACCTGATTATAAGTCTTTAAGATAACGTTTGACCAAAATATGTCTCCTTCATTTCAAAATAAAGATTGTTTCAAAGTTTACAAGAATTGTTCAACCAAAAGTTAAGTTACAACGTTATAAGTACGATTGAAATCTAGGCGACACGGATTAAAGTAAAGTCAAAAGACGCTCCATGAAATGCATGTATACTCGACATCGGATGCAAGTATCAAATAGTAAGCGGAAGCATGTTTCACATATCGTGCAAGACCTGAGAAAAACATAGAAATCTGTCAACGAAAACGTTGGTGAAATCATAGGTTTAAGTAAGTAAGTACAAGTGAACCACAAGATTTGCATCAAAGAAATAATAGTAATACATTCCAAAAGTTTGTTTCACGAGCACCCAATTATCAAAGCTTAACATTCCATCCATTGTATACCCCATCCATAGTGCTAGAACAAACACTGATTCTCGAAAATATATTTCATCCGTAGACGGTAGCGAACCGTCAAAGATGAGGGTTGTCAACCCATATGGCCATATAACATAAGTTCTCGCTTACTCCCGGCAAGTGTAACTAATGATAATCGAATTGAGGATTTTTGTTCTAAACTCGTATGTAGAATGTTTGTTTTCCCGTTCTTGTGTTCACTTAGTTCAAAAGAATCGTTTATGTTTTCTCATCCCAAATATAAGTTCAAAAAGAGTAAAAGTGGGACTATGATCTCACTTTGAGTGCGAGAGTTATAAAAGTACTTCAACAAGTAAACGCGTGCAAAGACAAGGCTAGTCTTGACCTAAACATATAGGTTATATCAATAACGGTAAACACAAACGGTCAAAGATGTTCAATTAGTCCTATGGCTCGTTACGACTCGATTATGTAGCATGTGAATCAATTAGTCAAGTTTCATGCACGATACAAGTAACTAAGCATGTTAGAACGATCGTATAATTGTTTGGTTAAGTTTGACTAAAAGTCAAACTTGGTCAAAGTCAAGGTCAACGGGGTCGGGTCGGGTGTCTGACAATTTTCTCATGATGAGAAGTCATATACGAGCATAATAGTCAAGTTTCATGGTAAACGGGGTTATAGTAAAGCGGGAAACATTTTTGTGACATGAAAAACAAAGACAAAATGAGCTGGGCAGTATGCGCGGCGCGCACCCAAGTGTAAATCCTGGTCAGAACTTAACCACGAAGGCAAACATCTGGGATTTCTAATTCTGCGCGGCGCGCGGGTATATGCGCGGCGCGCAATACCTGGGAAACATGCAGTTTGCAGAAAAATGGTCCAAGTCACGAACCAAAACTCAAATTAACATATTTTATGAATCGAAAACATCCAAAATGCATACTATATATCGTTGGAAAGGTAATTTGACAAGGAAAACAACTAAACACGTTTCATCAAACAAAAACATCAATTTCAATAACCGATTTTCCGTCAAGTGATCATTAAGAATCCATTTTCAAAGTTTCAAGTTCATCAAATGCATTTTAAGTTTCGGGAATCCAATTCACACATGTGATATGCCGTTTTGAAGGTAATGAAGCATACATTACTACTAAACACTAACAATTTACATTTCATGGCATTCAAGCATCCAAAAATTCATGTCAAGAACTATCAAACCCTAGTCAAACATCTCAAAATCAATAATCATGTTTTTGAAGTTTTCTTAATCAACCTACACATCAAAACGAAGCTAATGATACTAGTAACACTTTTAAAACATGCACTTTAACAATCTAACAACATTTGATTATCCAAAATCAAGGATTTAGCAAGCAATTTTCATATTGAACTAGTTACACCAAAAACAACGAATCGAGCATACAAATTACATACACGACATCACAATGAGCCATAGACACTAATTAACAACTTTATAACTCAAAAATCTCAAGAACACATAAAATTAGTGATTTTAGAAAGTTACCCAAATGAGATGAAGTTGGTATCAAATTGAAGAGGATGAAGAGAGGATTCCAAATATGTATTTTGTTTTGATGTTTGCTTCTCCAATCGGATTTAGATGATGATTTTATGTTTGAGGGTTTTGAGTTCAAAAATGGGAAGTAGAGAGAAAGAGGAGGATGAAGGTGGGAGGTGGAGATGAAATGAATGGATGTGGTAAGTGGGTTGACTAGTTGACCTAGTCAACTAGTTTGCCCATTTGGCAATCTCGGTCCCTCGAGTTTCAAAGCGGGTGCGGGAATTAACCCAACGAATATTTTAAAAACGTTCGAGTAACGGATGACTTTATAATTAGATAACGAGAATATTATGAACGTTAGTTAACGAAAGATACAAATTTGAATAACGAAAGATATTATATAAAAAAAAAGACGGTGTTAAAATAAATTTAACGGAAAAACGCGGGATGTTACACAGAAACCATCAGATCTACTTCAACAACCCGAAATCCCGGAATGAAAATGGGAAAACATTACCATGGATTTCATCACTAAATTGCCAAGGACTGCAAGTGGTTTTGATACTATTTGGGTAATAGTTGATCGTCTCACCAAATCAGCACACTTCCTGCCAATAAGAGAAGATGACAAGATGGAGAAGTTAGCACGACTGTATTTGAAGGAAGTCGTCTCCAGACATGGAATACCAATCTCTATTATCTCTGATAGGGATGACAAATTTATTTCAAGATTTTGGCAGACATTACAGCAAGCATTAGGAACTCGTCTAGACATGAGTACTGCCTATCATCCACAAACTGATGGGCAGAGCAAAAGGACGATACAAACACTTGAAGACATGCTATGAGCATGTGTTATTAAATTCGGAAACAGTTTGGATCGACATCTACCGTTAGCAGAATTTTCCTACAACAACAGTTATCATTCTAGTATTGAGATGGCGCTGTTTGAGGCACTTTATGGTAGAAAGTGCAGGTCTCCTATTTGTTGGAGTGAAGTGGGGGATAGACAGATTACGGGTCCAGAGATAATACAAGAAACTACTGAGAAGATCATCCAAATTCAACAACGGTTGAAAACCGCCCAAAGTCGACAAAAGAGCTACGCTGACATTAAAAGAAAAGATATAGAATTTGAAATTGGAGAGATGGTCATGCTTAAAGTTGCACCTTGGAAAGGCGTTGTTCGATTTGGTAAACGAGGGAAATTAAATCCAAGGTATATCGGACCATTCAAGATTATTGATCGTGTCGGACCAGTAGCTTACCGACTTGAGTTACCTCAACAACTCGCAGCTGTACATAACGCTTTCCACGTCTCGAATTTGAAGAAATGTTTTGCTAAAGAAGATCTCACTATTCCGTTAGATGAAATCCAAATCAACGAAAAACTTCAATTCATCGAAGAACCAGTCGAAATAATGGATCGTGAGGTTAAAAGACTTAAGCAAAACAAGATACCAATTGTTAAGGTTCAATGGAATGCTCGTAGAGGACCCGAGTTCACCTGGGAACGAGAAGATCAGATGAAGAAGAAATACCCGCATTTATTTCCAGAAGATACGTCAACACCTCCAACTGCTTAAAATTTCGAGACGAAATTTATTTAACAGGTAGGTACTGTAGTGACCCGAACTTTTCCATGTTTATATATATAATAAATGAAATTGTTATTTACATGATTAAGTGTTTCCAATGTGTTAAGCATTCAAACTTGTTAAGACTTGATTAAATGAAATAAGTTTCATATAGACAATTGATCACCCAAGTTGACCGGCGATTCACGAACGTTACAAATTTGTAAAAACTACATGTTATGGTATATATAGACATATATATATATATGGTTGACATGAGATTATGATGAGTAAGTATCTCACTAAGTATATTAACAATGTGTGATATACATAAGAAATGAGATTACTAAGTTAAGAAACTCGAAATGATATATATAACGATTATCGTTATGATAACGTCTACTAAATACATATGTATCATATTAAGATATTGATACACTATATTTAACATGATAAAATGATATTTAAATATATCATTAAGTGTGTTAACAATGAAATACATATGTAAAAACAAGACTACTAACTCAAGAATTACGAAACGAGACTTATATGTAGCGATTATCGTTGTAAGGATATTTTAATGTATATATCATATTAAGAGATATTCATACATCATAATATCATGATAATATAATAATTTAACATCTCATTTTATATAATAAACATTGGGTTAACAACATTAATTGAGATCGTTAACTTAAAGGTTTCAAAACAACACTTACATGTAACGACTAACGACGATTTAACGACTCCATTAGAATGTATATACATGTTATGTTTTGATATGTATTCTTACACTTTTGAAAGACTTCAAGACACATATCAAAGTACTTCTACTTAACAAAAATGCTTATAATTACATCCTCTTTCAGTTTCATCAACAATTCTACTCGTATGCACTCGTATGCACCCGTATTCGTACTCGTACAATACACAGCTTTTAGATGTATGTACTATTGGTATATACACTCCAATGATCAGCTCTTAGCAGCCCATGTGAGTCACCTAAAACATATGGGAACCATCATTTGGCAACTAGCATGAAATATCTCATAAAATTACAAAAATATTAGTAATCATTCATGAGTTATTTACATGAAAACAAAATTACATATCCTTTATATCTAATCCATATACCAACGACCAAAAACACCTAAAAACACTTTCATTCTTCAATTTTCTTCATCTAATTGATCTCTCTCAAGTTCTATCTTCAAGTTCTAAGTGTTCTTCATAAATTCTACAAGTTCTAGTTTTATAAAATCAAGAATACTTCAAAGTTTGCTAGCTTACTTCCAATCTTGTAGAGTGATCATCCAACTTTAAGAAATCTTTATTATTTACAGTAAGATATCTTTCTAATATAAGGTAATACTCATATTCAAACTTTGATTCAATTTCTATAACTATAACAATCTTATTTCGAGTGGAAATTTTACTTGAACTTGTTTTCGTGTCATGATTCTACTTCAAGAACTTTCAAGCCATCCAAGATCCTTTGAAGCTAGATCCATTTGTCTCTTTTCCAGTAGGTTTATCCACAAAACTTGAGGTAGTAATGATGTTCATAACATCATTCGATTCATACATATAAAGCTATCTTATTCGAAGGTCTAAACTTGAAATCACTAGAACATAGTTTAGTTAATTCTAAACTTGTTCGCAAACAAAAGTTAATCCTTCTAACTTGACTTTTAAAATCAACTAATCACATGTTCTATATCTATATGATATGCTAACTTAATGATTTAAAACCTGGAAACACAAAAAACAACGTAAAACTGGACATACGCCGTCGTAGTAACACCGCGGGCTGTTTTGGGTTTGATAATTAAAAACTATGATAAACTTTGATTTAAAAGTTGTTCTTCTGGAAAAATGATTTTTCTTATGAACATAAAACTATATCCAAAAATCATGGTTAAACTCAAATTGGAAGTATGTTTTTCAAAATGGTCATCAAGACGTCGTTCTTTCGACTGAAATGACTACCTCTTACAAAAATGACTTGTAACTTATATTTCCGACTATAAACCTATAGTTTTTCTGTTTAGATTCATAAAATATAGTTCAATATGAAACCATAGCAATTTGATTCACTCAAAACGGATTTAAAATGAAGAAGTTATGGGTAAAACAAGATTGGATATTTTTTGATTTTTGTAGCTACGGAAAATATTAACAATTCTATACAAATCATATCCTAGCTAACTTATATTGTATTATACATGTATTCTAATATATTATGTAATCTTGGGATACTATAGACACGTATGCAAATGTTTTGACATATCATATCGACTCATGTATATATATTATTTGGAACAACCATAGACACTCTATATGCAGTAATATTGGAGTTAGCTATACAGGGTTGAGGTTGATTCCAAAAATATATATACTTTGAGTTGTGATCTAGTCTGAGATGTGTATACACTGGGTCGTGGATTGATTCAAGATAATATATATCGATTTATTTCTGTACATCTAACTGTGGACAACTAGTTGTAGGTTACTAACGAGGACAACTGACTTAATAAACTTAAAACATCAAAATGTATTAAAAGTGTTGTAAATATATTTTGAACATACTTTGATATATATGTACATATTTGTTATAGGTTCGTGAATTAATCCGTGGCCAAGTCTTATTTCTGAGGAAGGAAATATCTGTGAAAGTGAGTTATAGTCCCACTTTTAAAATCTAATATTTTGGGATGAGAATACATGCAGTTTTATAAATGTTTTACGAAATAGACACAAGTAATTGAAACTACATTATATGGGTGAATGATCGAAGCCGAATATGCCCCTTTTGCTTGGTAACCTAAGAATTAGTAAACCGATCTACTAATTGACGCGAATCCTAAAGATAGATCTATTGGGCTTAACAAACCCCATCCAAAGTACTGGATGCTTTAGTACTTCGAAATTTATATCATATCCGAAGGGTGTCCCGGAATGATGGGGATATTCTTACATATGCATCTTGTTAATGTCAGTTACCAGGTGTTCACCATATGAATGATTTTTATCTCTATGTATGGGATGTGTATTGAAATATGAAATCTTGTGGTCTATTGTTACGATTTGATATATATAGGTTAAACCTATAACTCACCAACATTTTTGTTGACGTTTAAAGTATGTTTATTCTAAGGTGAATATTAAGAGCTTCCGCTATTGCATACTAAAATAAGGACAAGATTTGAAGTCCATGTTTGTATGATATTGTGTAAAAACTGCATTCAAGAAACATATGTCGATGTAATATATTTCTATTGTAAACCATTATGTAATGGTCGTGTGTAATCAGTATATTTTAGATTATCATTATTTTATAATCTACGTAATGTTTTTTTTTAAAACCTTTATTGATAAAATAAAGGTTATGGTTGTTTTAAAAATGAATGCAGTATTTGAAAAACGTCTCATATAGAGGTCAAAACCTCGCAACGAAATCAATTAATATGGAACGTTTATAATCAATATGAACGGGACATTTCATATAATACCAATAATAACAATAACAATAATAATAATCTTAATAATAACAATAATATTTGTAATAATAATAATAATAATAATAATAATAATAATAATAATAATAATAATAATAATAATAATAACGATAAATTTGAAAATGAACTACCTTAAAAGCTTGTCTAAAAATAAAATGCCTCGGACAGGATTCGAACCCGCGACCTCTCGCACACCCGACACGTACCTTAACCATTTGAGCATTCGTTTCTTTCTGATTTAAAGCCCCAAAATTATTTATTTACCCCGATTATATTTTCTGTTCTATCTTCTTCCTTCTTCAATATTCAATCGACCCAGAATTTATTTATCAATCTTATTAACGACTTTAAGATTTCAAATTGAATACGAAAACGTTTCTTGATTGAGATTAACCGAAAGATAAAAATAAAAATAAGAGCAATAGCAGCAGTCCCGTTATGTTCTTCCCTTTCTTCTTCATATACTCGAATGACCAACACAAACTTCAAAGATCATACCAGTTAAATAAAATTTTGAATTCATAATTGAAACAGAAATAAATAGGTTGAGGTAGTTTTCATTAACAGAAAACAAAAGAATTAAACAAATTAATTTCTGTAACGATTTTTATGAAGAACACTAGAACTCAAACCGTGTTTTGAAAATCTAGACAGTTTTAGCTAGTAGTTACAACATGAAAAAGATTCCTAATCACTTCTATAAACTTTCTTTAACTTCAATTGGATCCAAAACATGGTATAAATCTCGAATTTTATGATGAACACAGGATTTGACTTTTTGATATAAAAGCTTTGACCTCAAAATTAAGATTTAATCGAAAGAATTAAAGTCTGAAAATTTGCAGATAGTTTTAGTGGAGGATTTCTAACCTTTCTACATTAATAGATTTTGAAGAATGGATCAAATTTGAGCTCTTGTGAATCACAGGTCGACGCAGAGGTATATCGGGTTTATCTCTATTTTTCTTTTTCTTTTTTTTAAATTCTACAATTGCATTGTAATATATAAGTTGAACTGATAATTGAAGTAGGAGGACTGTTAAATCACGGATATGCATTTGTTCTGTACCAATTGTCGATAAGAATTAAATCAGAAGAAAGAATTGAAAGCAGACAAAAGAAATAAATAAATAAAAGAATATATCATATGTAAAAAGAAAAAAAAAACAAAATTACGCGTATAGATTTCTGAAATCATATATGTATTTAATATATAATTGTATTGTATTTATATATGTATTATTATATATATCTGAATTTTGATTTTCATATAACTGTATTTATTAGTATAATATTATTTGTATTTGTATATATGTATAACTAACTATATCTATATCAGTTTATTAAATATATAAAGGAACATACTAATATTAATAATACAAACATAAATACTTAATATTTATATTAATAAGAATAATGAAACTAATAATAATGATAATAGAAATAATAATGATATTAATATCATAATAATACTAATAAAAATGATGAAAATAATAACTTTAGATAAAATGATAATTTTAGTAATCAAGTTAGTGATAATATTTTTGATAATCATATTAATTAAAATTATAATTTCACTAATAACAATGACACTAATAATGATAACCATAATACTAATAATTATATAATAAATTACATGCATCAAACTTTATATTTATATGTTATATAATAATATTAATAATACTGATATTAATATTAATATTAATATTTATTTTTAATCCTAATGATAGTAATATTCATAATAACTATATTTTAACTAGTAATTACATTTATTTATATTACAATTTATAATTTTGTAATATTTAATGATATTACAATATCTATAAGTATATCAAGTTTTGTTACTTAGTTGAATACACTAAGTATATTTTTAAACCAATAAATTTAATATCATTATATATTTACAAGTAATATCCATATGTATATATATATATATATATATATATATATATATATATATATATATATATATATATATATATATATATATATATATATATTATTGTATACATCGGTTTATTAATATTCTTATATATATATAATTATTTATACTTTCTTATTTATATATACTTATTTATTTACAAATAATAGTTCGTGAATCGTCGGAAATGGCCGAAGTTAACTGAATCTATATAAGCAGTTCAAAAATTATGAGACTCGGTTTAACAGACATTGCTTATCATGTCGAAATCATAAAAAGATTAAGTCTAAATTTGGTTAGAAATTTCCAGGTCATCACATCCTATACTTTCTTCTTCAATTCATACTTCCAAAAGATTGTGAAAATGCTTAATCCAGCTCTTGTTCTTGACCTCATTCTGACTATTGCAACAATCATCCTTCTATTCCAACTCCCACTGGAGGAATCTGTTTACTTCTACTTCGCTCTTGGGGTAGTTGTTTTCATAATCCTTCCTTGCATCTGTCTTTCCATATTTATTGACATCTACGATTAATGATCGCTTTATTTGCTATGATTTATACTCCTATTTATATTTTGAAGCTCTATGCTTTTGTTTTCTCTTCCCGACCTTAAGTAAAGCGATCAAGACGTCTCGGTTTGTAGGTATGAAGTTCGAAAGAACATAACTAAGATTATAAGCAGAAAGGAAAGGTAATAGCACGATTTGGTTTGCTAAATTACCAGAATCACTGAGGATAGAACTATCGAGAATATATTTTCTTGATATGTTTAGAGGTTAATTAGAATGAAAGAGTTATGTAACATGACACATGACGAGGGTATGATCTATGAACCATCATCATGTTCCATTATAAATTCCAGCATGACTTACTGTAATATAATCACGTTGGCCGTGCGTCATTATATTATACTAACTCATACTTCAACTCCCAACACTTCTCCAAAAATCATTCATAATTTAAACTCATATTTTATAGAAGGATAGAAACTAAAACAGTTTCTTTATGATGTAATATAGATAGCACGAGGAGATAGATAATTTCGGACAAAGATATTTATGAAGGTATCTTCAGAAATATCGAAGATATTTATAACGAAAGATACGATGATATCTTAGAATTTCTAAGATCGAAGGATGTTGAAGAAAATTTTTCCGCAAGGATTTAAGATAGGTAAGGAGCAAAGTATTCGCTAAAGATTTCATCGGATACTGAATCATCTAGATTCTTTTAATACAGGTTTAATCCTGGTGATTTGTCCATAGTTTTCTTCATAGTTTGCTCAATTCGTTTTTTAGTTCCAAATCTGAGCTTTTTCAACACACCATTCTTTATCATCAAACTTTTGGCCATTAAGACCATCTACAGTTTTGATGCTTCATCAGCATTCATATCTGAATCATTGGTTATCAATCCGAGGTGTTTTCAAGAGTTTGAAGGGTTTGAATGAAGATTGTAATTTTCAAGATACAAATGATGTTTAAGATGGAATCAAGTGGCAAATTTGAAGAAATGTTTAGTTTCATATGTTATAATCAATATTGTAATACCTTTTTAATTGTCCAATGTTAGTAGTCCATTGTTAGTAGTCCAAATATAGTCCAATAGTTCAATATATAATCTAATTAATCAGGATTATATTATATTATCTCGGGATTAACCAAGACTAGTATATTATGACAGTATTTAAATGATGATATTTAAAGTGCATAAAATAAATAACAGTATTTAAATGACGATAAAAAAATTGTGAGTATTAAAACTGTGATAGTTAATTGCGATAATTAAAATGACAATAAATAAAATGTAATAAGAAAATAGTCATAACTGATATAAGAACAGTTAGCTAGGATATTGTTAGCGTGGATTCTTAAAAATTTTCATATAGTTAATTAATTTGTTTCTAAGCAATTTTTATTCTGTCAATAATTTCTTCATTATGCCACATGTTAAATCTTAGACT
The DNA here is from genome assembly GCF_046630445.1 of Rutidosis leptorrhynchoides. NCBI lineage: Eukaryota > Viridiplantae > Streptophyta > Magnoliopsida > Asterales > Asteraceae > Rutidosis > Rutidosis leptorrhynchoides. The sequence goes on from NC_092339.1 coordinate 149,284,670, forward strand.
TGAATTATGATTGGTCAAAATTCGAATATGAAATTGAATTGGAATGAAAATGGTTATTTGTGGATGAACATATACGTATATCTGTGTTTCTAAGTAGGATAGTAACTGACTGTTAAATCTGAATTGAAGAATGTACAGTGTAACATATTAATATGAAATCTAAATATTCTTCGGGTATTACCTACTCGTTAAAATATCCTCATCATTAATAGTTTGTACAAAAGAATTTTTCATTACAATCTTTATGAAAATATACTTACATATATATTTTCTTCAGATGTAATCATGGATTTAATGAGTCAATATGATATTAATCTCTTTTGATTTACGGTAGAACTAGAGTACATAATCTCTAAAACATTAGAGATTACATAATCGCCATGTCGAACGAAGATAAATGAGGTAGAACGATACGTAGAATGAAGATAATCGATGTAGAACGATATGTAGAACGAAGATCATACTTGAAGTACAGATGGTGATATTGAGGCGTGTAATATTGAGGCTTGTGTTATTGGTGGTACTGGTGCCGATGTTGGTGGTACTGTTGGTGCTGGTGATGCTGCTGGTGTTTGTAAGTTTTGCACCATATTCTCCAAAGCCACTACCCGAACGCGAAGCTCGTTGACTTCTTCTATTACTTCGTAATGATTGGCGGTTGGAATGAGGAGATGAATAAGATTTAAAATTCGAGATATTATATAATCGTTGTGAGATATTCTGGAAATGAGAGTGAAAATGGTGTTTCGGACTTGTTCACCGGTAAGTGCTTCAGGTTCATCGCCAAGAGGTGAATTCGATTGGTGGAAGGGATCGCCTTCTTCTCGTCTCCATTGATTAAGTCGACTACGAGCCTATCCCCAATTCATCCAGAATTGATGATGGCTGATTGGTTGATCCATTCCAGTTACACTGCCTTCGGAGCTCGAGTGGAAATCCATATTGGAATAGCTGTCGGAATCCGAGGAATTTGAACTAGTTGCGAGTTCCATCTTGTACGGTTGGGTAAAGGATTTTCGATATGAAATGATTTTCGGATATCGGATGATATTCTAATTACATAGAATACCTATATATAATACAGAAGATCCAATAGATTACAGAGGGAATTAAGGAAACGTGTCAGACAAGGTCTAATGTGATGGGATATGAATTTGTCTGTACACCATCTATGCAATAATTGCAATAAGACGTGTCTAGACTTAGGAATGATAAGCAGGTAATTTTACACTAGGAATGATAAACAAAACTTATGATATGCAGCAAAGGTCGAAGTCCAGAATTTCTAATGCATCCTAACGACTATCAGTTAGACACACTAATGCAAGACCTGGTTCGCTAATACCACCGCTCTGATACCACATGTCATAACCCGTCCAAATCCATTGATGTTATGCGAGGCGTATACGAAATAGTTATATTTTTATTGCGAAATACTATTAATTACGATACAATTTTACACAAGTTATTTATTTATTTATTTATAGAGTGGATATACCTAAACCTTGCTACAACACTATAGGCAGTGTACCTATTCGTAAAGTAGTGTAGTTTTTAGTAAGTCCGGTTCGTTCCGCAGGGAGCTAGCTGAGTTTAACGCTATATTTATTTTAAACTATATTTGTATAAATATATATATATATAAGTAATATTATTATTGTTATAAAAGGGGGATTTTACCGTTTAATGACCGGTTTGTCTATTTTATGTCTTAAGTCACAATTAAAACCTAATGTAAAACATTAAAAATAAATATAACTTATTTTAAAGCGTAAAGTAAATGACGATAATAAAATTGCGATAATTAAAAGTGCGATAAATAAATTGACGATAAATAAAATTGCGATAATTAAAAAGTACGATAATTAAAAGTGCGATAAGATATAAAATAAAGGAATTATGCTTATTTAAACTTCCGTAATCATGATGTTTGACGTGTTGATTTTAATTTATTACCATGGGTTAATTGTCCTTTGTCCTAGATTATTCGATATGTCCATACGGTTTTGTCCATAATAGTCCATCAGTCATAATTATAAAGTGCGAGGATCTTCGTCAAATTAACCTTATATCCGAAGTCAAATATTCCAACTAATTGGGAATTCGAACTGTAACAAGGTCTTAATACTTTGTTTAATGAATACACCAGGTTATCAACTGCGTGTAATCCAAGGTTTTACTACTTTGTTAACAATTACACCTATTACCATTGAATGTAATCCACCCCTATTTTAATGAGTCCATTAACTATTAATCCATCCCCGTGTCCGGTCAAATGAACAATAATTTGTATTTATAAATATCTCGCCCACCGTACCCGATTAAACGTATGTGGTTATTTATAGATACGTCAAATTGTAACCTTTATATTAAATTAAAGAGGTATCGTTTAGTTAATATAAAGCCCATTAATAACCCATAGTCTAATTTCCACAAGTGTCGTTCTTTTGTCCAAACCCCAATTATGGTACAAAGCCCAATAACCCCGTCTTTAATATTTAGCCCAACATCACGATTACTTCGGCTTAAATAAGCATAATAATAATTTAGCTACGAGACATTAATTTAAAAAGATTGAACATAACTTACAATGAGTATTAATAGCGTAGCGTTACACGGACAGAGTTTCGACTTACAAACTTAAAACATTCGCTAACATAACCTTATTATTATTAAACTTAAATTATAAATAAAATTAAAATATAAATATAAATATATATTTGAGAGATAGAGAGTAGATGGATATATATTGGTGTACTAAACTCGTACGAAAAATGCTGAATTTATAGACCTGGCCAGGCTTTTGGGGCCATGCGATCGCATGGGCTTCCTTTACATTTACCATGCGATCGCATGGAGTCTTGGGATAGCTCACAATCTTTTGTTTTCCTAATTGCCGACGGTTTTTATTTTAATATATAAATATAATATATATATATATATATATATATATATATATATATATATATATATATATATATATATATATATATATATATATATATATATATATATAATTTATAGAATTATTTATATATTATATTATATTCGTGTGCATAGTTGACTTGTAATTTTAGCTCCGTTGCATCGCGCGTTGATAGTTGGTTCATGTCCCGGTTCCGGATTTTCGAACGTCCTTGCGTACGATTTAATATCTTGTACTTTACTTTTTGCGGCTTGTACTCTTGTAATTTTGAGACGTTTCTCATCAATAAATTGAACCACTTGGATTGTACTTTGTACTCTTTAGCGTTTTGGTCGTTTGTGTCTTCAAATCGTCGAATCTATCTTTTGTCTTCACCTTTTATTATTTAAACGAATATCACTTGTAAATAGAACAATTGCAACTAAAAGCTTATCTTTCTTGAAGGATAATGCTATGAAATATATGTTCATTTTAGCATTATCAAATATTCCCACACTTGAGCGTTGATTGTCCTAAAGCAATATAGAACTTTGAATAAAAACATACTTGAATCACTTCTTTATTCTTCACACTTTGTACATCAGTGATTTCTATACGGCGGTATGAACAATGATAGTACCGTTGTGGTTTACAGTCCCACATGACTATGAAAATTTAGATCCTTTAAGGAAATTGGATCTTTTTGAAAACTTTTGATCTTTTGAAAATTCAATCTAACTTTTACCCTAGATAAGTTTTTCAGAATAACCCTTCACCGGTGTTTGCAAAATGTTTTTGTGGGTTTGGTGTTTTCAGATTTGAAAATTTTAGCTCAAAACTTGCGATTTTGTGTCACCCACTTGCTAACCTTGTATTAGGAAAGCAACACGTCCCGTTTACTTGCTCCGTATATTACCTTTCGATAAACTACCGTCCGGTTGTAAGGGAAAGCGTTGAACAACCAACTGTTGAGGCAATGTCCCGTGACATGCAGATAATTATGGTCGAAAGCGTGTCGGATGCAATTACTATCCTTTGTAGGAGCAATAGTAAAGATCACCCTATAGTTTTTTGATCTGGCACAAGGTCCTGTCTTCGACCATGCTATGCAACCACCGTTCTTACGGTTGACACCCGATTTGGTTCAGGTGACCTAATGAATTCTAGGTGATTTACTAGGATTTTACGTTCAATGGTAATGAACGCATTGAAAATGGGTTTTCCGAAAACAAATCGGTTTGTAATTTGATCAAAATATTTTCTCTTTCAAGCTCGAGTTTAGATATCATCGAATTCCATGAGTTTGAATTCTCAATCTTTAAGGTCAATCTCAAGGATTGAGTAATATTAATCTTAAAAGATGATTTTTAATCTTTTAAGGAGATTATCCTTTCTGGGGATTTGATTCATTAGTCTTATAAGCTAATTTGCACGGTGCTCCCCCCATTGTACGAGACAGATCCTCTCATGGTTAGGATAAGTCTGACCACTTGGCGACCCTGTTTGATGCTGAGGTCCGTGGAATTTCGGCTGATTTTCGAGAAAACTTTTCAAGGTTTTTCGTAGACTCTACAACTGGCCTGGACGACAACTTCCTGACCTAAATCAAGAAGCGCGTGTCTTTTTCTCGAAAGACTGTACTTCCTTATAAATTCTATTTATATTACAATAAACTGGGTAAAACTGATTAATATTGTCCAAAACAAAAGTATTTTCAATTATTTGTACAAAAATATGTGATATATGTTCTAAATAACTTGGTAAATTTTTCCCACACTTGGCTTTTATTTTTCTTTCTTTGCCTTTTTATTCTCCTCTATTCCATTTTAAATGAATTCAAGCATTTTGAGTTGTTTCTCAATTTATGTTCTTTCCGAGGTAACAATAATTTCGGTGTTAACACCTAGTTTTATCGTTCATAAATATGTATAAACATGATTTTGAATTCATTTATTTAAAAAAAATTTAAAAATTTTACTAGAATTGGGTAGTCAGTATATAAGACTAGGGCTGTTCTTTATTATCAGAGAGCACTAGATTCTAATACAACTACTGCGTTACTAGTATTTTTAATGGTAACCAAGTGTTTAAATTAAAATTTTAAAACCCGAAAGAATTTAACCCCTTCCCACACTTAAGATCTTGCAATGCCCTTATTTGCAAGAAATCAGTAACAATTTAAATTATTGAGGGTGATTAGCGTAAAAAGATGATTAAAATTTTACCAAAGTTTCCAAACATATTGTTGTATGCTTTGAATGATAAATGGTGCACTTCATTTGTTCATTCCGTCTGTTGTTATTTCACACTTGTTTTTCATTTTATCGTCAAAATTAATAGCTTTTGCTGAACTTAATGCCAGTCTTTGAAAATGCGCTGTTTTACCTTGTTGTGTACATGAGATAAAATACATACAATACAAATATAAACATGCATGGTAATTTGAAATGGGACTTAATATCCCACTTTCAAATTACAAAAAATGAAATATTAGTACAAAATAATAAAAGTATTAAACATTACATTAAAGTGTCAAAATGTTAAATGTTTAGCATAAATAGATAAAAATAATAAAAGAGAAGACATCACCAATGGAACACTATTGATTTAGATAGGGGTTCCAGTTCATATCATCCCTCGGGTTCCATGGTTGGTGATAGGTGTTCTGGTAGGCTTGATTGTGGTCGTACAGGTAATAGGGTGGTCGCATGTCGGGTTAATGTGGTGGATAGTAAGCAGGTCGAGTCTGGATGTAGTTATTTGGTACCTGATATGATAGCTGGCTCATGATTTGGTGCTGATGAACTTGCCAGCTATCGTGTTGGCGTCGCCTGGAAGTCTCATACTCATTCGCGGCTTGCCACTGTTCATACCGATGATGCCTATCCTGGTTATTCATCTCTACTTCATCTACATGCTGGAAGACATCAGTATAACTATCCCTAATGTCATCTGCTTCCTCCATCTCCTCATCTGAACCCCTCTCTACCTGTGGATGGGTGCCATGATATGGTATTGGCATATTATGCCTCCATTTTAGTACTTTTGCACCCTGATAAACCTGCAAGCCTATGCTCTCGGCTTGTTCCTCAATCTCCACCATCGGACCCGTATGTTCTTTATCTACACCTAAGTACTCTCCAATGAGAGTAACAAAAATACCACCCCCGATAATACTTCCTGCTTGCATACCCTCAACCACTTTAGATAAATAGTGGCCTACGCAATAAGGAATGTTAATAAAGCTCCTCGGGTCTCGAATACACTTAAGGTAAAGTAAATCGTTTAGGGTCATTTTTTCTTTGTTTCTAACCCGTTGTGTAATCGAGTTCGCTAAGAATCTATGTATTATCCAGAGCTCTTCTCTATCAATATCTAAGTAGGTGTGTCTTCCACCCCGCGTAAATTCCCTAAATTTTGACATACGCCTCCATATGACGTTAGCGTCAAAATTCCTATCTACTCTTTCACCTTCAGGAATTAAACTATTACAATCAGGTGTAATAATCTCAGCGGGGGTGTAGATTAATAGAGCTCTAGCCATGTCCAACATGGACATTCTATACATTCTACCTCCTAAAAGAAATCTAATAAAACTTTTATCTCCTATCATAGTAACTTCATTATTTAACTCTATAGTGCTAAGCAATTCAACACACCATTTTCTATATATAGTTCTACACGTAGTAAATAAGTGGATCCAATCATTAAATGTAGAGCTACCATACCTCTGGACTAGTAAATTCCTAACCGGTTCAGCTAGGTGAACCGCTTCCAAAGGCTCCCAATCGATTACCCGAGGCATTTCAATATTTTTGCAGTAAAGAATGTGCATGTTCTTTTGAAATTTTGGGTATTCTGTCCAACAACGATTGAATCTTAGGTTGGGATGTAACTGTTGGTCATCGATAAGTGGGTGCACAATCCTCGGGTGAGGCTGAAACTGACGATAATGAGCGTAAAACAGTGGTTCCAGCTCATAATAAAGCATGTGTTGATCATTATGTTGTTGTTTAGGTTGTGGTTCCAGTAGTTGTTCTTGATCAGGTTCTTGTTCAGGTTCTTGTTCATGATGTCTAGACGATGATGCACCGTCTGTATCTGTATTTCTCTGCAAAACACATTAAACACAAAATTTGTGCATCCAAATATGCATTAATGTTAGCAAAATAACAAATTAAAACAATTACAATAACATGTTTAATCCATATTAAACTTATACTCATTTTCATATTTTATCAATTCTACACATTTTCAAATAATCATATATGAAAATGTTTACAAAGTTCATAAGCTTTTATCTCAAATAACATGTCAAAATAATCATTACTAGCAATTAAACAAGTCTCAAATGGCATTTATATCAAATTAATCAAGTTCATGAATTTTAGACTTAAAAAGTCTACTTTAATTCTTAAAAATCATGTTTAGGATCAATGTTTGGATCATTTAGCAACCTAAACATGTTACACTACTTAATTTAGTAATAATTCATAACAAAAATCGGCCATAACCTGTTTATATCAAAAAGCCCCAAATTGCTCAAGAACACAAACCCTATATTTCTAAAATTTTGAAGTTTAAGGCTTTAAATCATGTTAAATAGCATCAATATAGGTTATACATGCATAATATACTAACAATTTAACTCTAATTAAGCTAGAAATGATCAAAATTAAATTAGGTAAAATAGTTCTAATTATCACTAAAACTGAGAAATTTAAGAGTTTAGGGGTGAAATTTCTACCTTTTTGCTTCCCCATCTGAAGAAAGGCATGATTATAGCGGATTATAGCACTAAATTTCGGTGAATTTGGTTGAAAAATGATAATTTTAGGTGATTATGTGTGTGGGTGTTCGTGTATGAGTGTGTGTGATTGTGTGAGACAGAGAGCAGGTCGCTGGTTTTTGTTTCTGCCCAGATTTTTGCCTCCATGCGATCGCATGGATCTGTAGGGTATATCCCATGTGATCGCATGGGGTCCTGACTTTTTTTTTAATTTAATTTAAAACCTTTGACTTATAAAAACAAAAATGAAATAAATTTAAAATTTTGTTTCCTTTTATATTGAGGGCGTTTCGGTACGTTGACATAGTTCGTCCCTCGACAAAATTTTAAAAATTTGTCTTTTTAAAGGGTTGTTTTAAAAGCTAAGGTTTCTGGATTTTTTTAATCTTTTTGGCATACTTTAGATCGTTAAAATTAAAAATAATGATAATAAAATTTCTCGTCCCGCCTTCGGGTAAAGCAATTTCGGTTGAACGACCTAGTCTTAAACTCACGAAGAATTTTAAAAATCATATTTTTAACTTAATGAAATAAAGTACATTTTTGTTTTTAAATTCACACCAAATTTAAAATGCATAAAATTAAAAATTCATATAAATATCATTAATATTTTTATACATTAATTTTACAAACTTATATTGAAAATATTAATTTTTAAAATATTTAAAAACTTAAATATATTGGTTTTAAAAATTTACAATAATAATTTAATATTAATTTAAAAACAAGGTAAAAATTAAAATTAAAAATCTTTTTGGTGTTTTATCTCACTTTAATCAATCAAATATTATCAAAAATATACGCCCCTCTTTTGGGTAAAGTAATTTCGGCTATATTACCTAGTTTTACTCCTGACGAATTTCTGAAATATTTTGAATTGATTGATTAAAGATATTTATACCTTATGAATAAACGGTAAATTTCGCAGTGATGTAATAAATTTTTGTATGATATCAATAATTTCGGTTTCGCATACCTAATTTTATTGAATATCAATTTAATACTTTATAGCGAACGATTCAGCGTTTATTATCAAAAGGTTAAAAGCAATAAAAATAAAATAAAAACTGTACATACTTACCTGTGAGATAGAATTCTCAGAGACCTGCTCTAGCCGACTCATAGGAGAGTCGTGTGATTTGGTTTTCCATAGCTACATAAGCGTAACCTCGATTCTTCAATAACTTTTCTTCTAAACATATGAACGGTCCTTCTCTGCATAGAGTAACAAATTCGGTATTTGAATATGTTTGATTGTTCTAACATTTACCTTCGTTTGACCATTTTCCGCATTTATGACATCTTTCAAGGTGTCGTGCTCTTCTTTTTGTTGCGGATTTTGATTTCCTTTACCAAAATGTGTCTTATGATGATTTTTCCTGAGTTCTTTCCTCACTTCATCCATTTTTCCTCTTATGAATGATACCAGTTCACGTGGGAAGATGTTATTATTACGTTTAGTAATCATAGCGTGTAGTAGTATACCATGGTTCAGATCAAAGGAATTCTTCATCTCGTTAAACCTAAAAAAAATAAAAATTCAGAATGGGTGGAGAAGACTAGTTCTTTAGGGTCTGCTAGGGAAAGACCATTCGGATTCCATTCTCGAGAACTACACGAAAACAGAAAATCTAACTCTAACAAAAATATATATTATCCTTAAAAAGACTTGATTCTCCCCACACTTAGTTAGCTATGGTGTCAAAATTGTGATTAACTTCGTTTTAAATTGGACTATCAACAACTTGTATATCTCTGACTTTTGCTTCAAGCCAATTGTTGATTTCCTCTGTAACTTTTACAAATTCAACTAACATTGCCTTTTCTTTAGGCGACAAATTGGATGCTAATCGATTACATAACTTAAAGTTCCCCTTAATCCTAGCATCTTGAATCCGTTTATAAAGTTTCTTCGTTGAACTGTTGAAAACGGGTTCATCTAATTTCGTATCAATAACGGGGTTCTTTGTTATAGGGTTATCATTAGGTGTTTCTTCATCTTCCCCACACATAGGCGTTTTTATGGGTTCAACAGTTTTGGTTGGTGGAGATCTAAACTTTCGGTTCACAAAGGTAACCGATTTGTCACCATCCCTAAGTGTCATTCTACCTTCTCTTACATCAATGAACGCTTCGGTGGTTGCTAAAAATGGGCGACCTAAAATTAGAGAAATATCAAGGTCTTCCTCCATATTAATAACTATGAAGTTTGCAACAAAGGTCAAACTTCCCACTTTAACAAGTAATTATTGGCTATTCCAACCGGGTGTTTAATGGTTTGATCAAATAATTGAACACCTATTCTGGTTGGTCTTAATTTACCCACACCTAATCTTTTGTATAAGGAAAAAGGCATAACGTTTGCACTTGCTCCTAAATCGGCGAGTCCATTATACATAGCACCATCATTAAGCAAGCAAGAAATGATAAATTCACCAGGGTCTCCTACTTTAGTAAGTAGAGTTGGTTTGTTAACCTTTTTCGGGTGATCTTTTGTTGGTTCTTTCACTTCTACTTGAACTTCTTGTTCACATTTTTCTTCGTTTCTTGGAATGGGAGGTTTGTATAGGAATTCTTCTTCATCACTCCAATTTGAAGCTTCCCCGTCTTCCAATTTTGGTTTTTCATATGTTGTTGATAACATATTTATGTTTTCATTCTGAGGGTTTTCTTGAGTGGTAAAATTATGATTAACTTCATTGTCAACTTCCATCGGACCATGTATGTAATGTTTAACTCTGTGACCATTAACTTTTAAATTCAATCCCATTTGAATTTATTAACTCTATTGTCCCGTATGGGAAAACTCTTTTGACTATGAATGGTCCAGACCATCTTGATTTCAATTTTCCAGGAAATAGCTTGAATCGTGAATTGAAAAAAAGGACTCTGTCTCCTTCCTTAAATTCTTTTGAAATTCTGATTCTTTTATCATGCAATTTCTTCGTTCTTTCTTTATAGATTAACAAATTTTCGTATGCTTCATGTCTTAATTCTTATAATTCGTTTAATTGACTTAACCGTAGACGTCCGGCTTCATGTAAATCAAGATTACATGTCTTCAAAGCCCAAAATGCTTTGTGCTCAATTTCTACTGGAAGGTGACATGCTTTTCCGTAAATGAGTTTAAAAGGTGTGGTTCCAATTGGAGTTTTGTAGGCTGTTCTAAAAGCCCAGAGTGCATCCTCCAATTTCATGGACCATTCCTTCGGATTTGATCCTACGGTTTTCTCTAGAATATGTTTTAATGCTCCGTTGGTATTTTCAACTTGTCCACTTGTTTGTGGATGATAAGCGGTTGAGATTTTATGAGTTACTCCATATCTTTTGAGAACTTTCTCAAGTTGATTGTTGCAAAAATGAGTACCCCGATCACTTATTAAAGCTTTATGTGTTCCAAACCTTGCAAAAAGACGTTTTAAGAAGTTTACTACAACTCGTGCATCATTAGTTGGGAGAGCTTGTGCTTCTGCCCATTTAGATACATAATCAATGGCAACAAGAATGTAGAGATTATTATGAGATTTTGGAAATGGACCCATAAAGTCAATACCCCAAACGTAAAATATACTTCACATACTTGAATAACATTTTGTGGCATTTCATCACGTTGACTTATTTTTCCGGCCCTTTGACAAGCATCACAGGATTTACAAAGAAGGTGTGCGTCTTTGAAAATTGTAGGCCAATAGAATCCAGTGTCGTAAACTTTCCTTGCTGTTAGTTGAGGCCCATAATGCCCTCCTGTTGGTCCTGTGTGACAATGGTTTAAGATTTGACTAGCTTCATCCCCGAATACACATCGGCAGATTATTCCATCGGGACAACTTTTAAACAAATGTAGATCTTCCCAAAAATAGTGTTTTATAGCACTAAAGAATTTCTTTCGTTTTTGGTACGACAACCCTTTTTCAAGGAATCCACATACTAAGTAATTTGCATAGTCTGCAAACCATGGAATTTTATTATAATTGATCTTCAAAAGATATTCATCAGGAAAGTCATCTTGTATGGCCGATTCATTTAGAACTTCAAATTCAGGATTTTTAAGACGAGAAAGATGATCAGCGGCGAGATTTTCTGCTCCCTTTTTGTCTCGGATTTCAATATCGAACTCTTGTAAGAGTAAGATCCAACGGATTAATTGTGGTTTGGCATCTTGTTTTGAAAATAGGTATCTAAGAGCAGAATGGTCGGTATAGACCACCGCTTTTGCTAGAACGAGATATGAACGAAATTTGTCAAAAGCAAAGACAATAGCAAGGAGTTCTTTTTCAGTAGTTATATAATTTGTTTGTGCTCCTTGTAATGTCTTACTAGCATAATAAATAGGTTGAAATCGTTTTTCAATCCTTTGTCCTAAAACGGCTCCCGTTGCAAAATCACTTGCATCGCATATGAGTTCAAATGGTAGATTCCAATTTGGAGTTATCATGATCGGCGCATTAGAGAGTTTTTCTTTAATAATATTAAAAGATTTAATGCATTCATCCGAAAAGATGAATGGAGCATCCTTTTCTAGGAGTTTATTCATAGGAGTGGCAATTTTAGAAAAAACTTTTATGAAACGTCGGTAAAAACCGGCATGCCCTAGAAAACTCCTAAGTCCTCTAACATTGGTGGGATGTGGAAGTTTAGTAATTACATCTACTTTAGCTCTATCCACTTCAATTCCTTCCTTTGAAATTTTATGACCAAGAACGATGCCTTCTTTAACCATGAAATGGCATTTCTCCCAATTAAGAACTAGATTTGATTGTTCGCATCTAATAAGCATTCGTTCAATATTAACTATACATGATTCAAAAGTATCACCGAAGACTGAAAAGTCATCCATGAAAACTTCCATGCATTCTTCTATCATGTCATGAAAAATCGCCATCATGCACCTTTGAAAGGTTGCAGGGGTGTTGCAAAGTCCAAATGGCATGCGTTTATAACCAAAAGTACCATAACAGCACGTGAAGGTGGTTTTCTCTTGGTCCTCGGGTGCTATTGGAATTTGAAAATATCCGGAGAAACCGTCAATAAAACAATAGTAACTATTTCCGGCTAATCTTTCCAACATTTGATCAATGAAAGGTAAAGGAAAGTGATCTTTTCTTGTGGCGTCATTTAATTTTCTATAATCAATACAAACACGCCATCATGTTACAGTCCTAGGAGGAATAAGCTCATTTTTTTCATTTGTGATGACAGTCATGCCACCCTTCTTAGGTACGCATTGAACTGGGCTTACCCATGGACTATCAGAGATTGGATAAATTAAACCTGCATCAAGCAGATTAATAATTTATTTCTTAACAACATCTTGCATATTAGGATTTAGTCTTCGTTGGCATTGCACATAGGTTTTATGACCTTCTTCCATAAGGATTTTATGTGTGCAATACGAAGGACTTATGCCTTTAATGTCATGAATCTTCCATGAAATAGCTGGTTTATGAGCTTTTAGTACAAAAATGAGTTGAGATTTTTCATTTTCAGTAAGAGAAGACGATATTATTACAGGTAATTCAGATTCACCATGTAAATAAGCGTATTACAAATGGTTTGGAAGTGGCTTTAACTCTAATGTCAGTGGTTCTTCTATCGATGATTTGTATCGATATCTGTCTTCTTCTTTTAGCATTTGAAGTTCTTCTATTGTTGGTTTATATTCATTAGCCATGAGTGCAGCTAACATTTCAGCTTCATCAATTGGTTCAGTTCCTTCTCCTAAAGAACATTCTCCTGTTCCTTGTAATTCTGGAAATTCTTCTAACAATTCTGCATGTGAATCTATAGTTTGAATATAATAACATGTATCATCTGCAGATTGCAGTTGTTGCATAGCTCTATCCATAGAAAAGGTAACACTCTCGTCCTCTATACTTAGGGTCAGTTTCTTACCGTACACGTCTATTATTGCTTTAGCCGTGTTTAAGAATGGTCTTCCTAGTATAAGAGGAACTCGAGAATCTTCTTCCATGTCCAAAATAACAAAATCTACTGGAAATACTAAAGTACCAACTTTAACTAGCATGTTCTCCATTATCCCTCTAGGATATTTTACTGATCGATCTGTTAGTTGTATACTTATTCATGTTGGTTTCAATTCTCCGAGGTCTAGTTTAGTGTATAATGAATATGACATTAAATTTATATTAGCACCTAAATCTGCCAATGCTTCTATTGAACTAAGACTACCCAGAAAACATGGAATTTTGAAACTTCCTGGATCTGATAATTTTTCTGGTATCTTATTCAACAACACTGCAGAACAATTAGCATTCATAGTAACAGCCGAGAGTTCTTCCATTTTCTTTCTATTTGTGATTAGATCTTTCAAGAATTTGGCATACCTAGGCATTCCTGAAATCACATCAATGAAAGGAAGATTTACATTTATTTGTTTAAACATATCCAAGAATTTGGATTGCTCGGCTTCAAGTCTTTCTTTTCTCATTTTACTCGGGTAAGGAAATGGTGGTTGGTATGGTTTAACATAAGGTTTTGCCTTAACTGTGTTATCTTCATTAACCTTTTCAACTACCGGTTCTGTTTCCTTATCTTGCTCAGATTGTGGTTCTTGTAGAGAATGGATAGAGTCATCAGAATTTACAGGCATTTCAGGTGGTTTAAGTGTAATACCACTTTTTGTGGTAATGGCTTTAGATGTTTCATTCCGGGGGTTAGCATTTGTATCGCTAGGTATACTTCCCGATTTTCTTTCACCTATCAACCTTGCTAGGTTACTCACTTCTTGTTCCAAATTTTGAATTGAAGCTTGTTGATTTCTAAATGCTTGGGCATTTTGTTCATTCATTTGTTTCTGAGATGTGAAAAATTGTGTTTGAGATTCAACTAGCTTCGACATCATATCTTCTAAATTTGGCTTTTTATCATCGGTTTGTGTTGGTTTATTTGGAAATATAGGTCTTTGCTGATTGTAAGTATTATTGGATACTTGTTGATTGCTAGGACCTTGTTGATTGTTGTATGGAACATTTCGCTTATAATTCTGGTTTTGATTGTAGTTTGGTCTTGGCGGTTGATAATTACCTTGATAATTATTTCTAGGCCTTTGGTTCATGTATGAAACATTCTCTCTTTGTTCCATTGTTTGTTCAATACTGAGACAATCTTTTGTCAAATGTGGCCCTCCACACTGCTCACAACTAATTCGTATTGAGTGAATATCTTTAGTCATCTTTTCCATTCGTCTCTCGAAAGCATCTATCTTTGCAGAAATGGAATCAAAGTAATGGCTAGAATCGGCTCTAGCCACTTTAGATGATCTAACGATGTCTTTTTCTTGATGCCACTCATGTGAGTGGGAGGCTGTGTTATCAATAATTTTGTAAGCTTCAGTTGCGGTTTTCTTCATAATTGAACGACCAGCTGCTATGTCGATGTCTTTTCGTGTAGTAATATCACATCCTTGGTAGAATATTTGTACTATTTGATAAGTGTCTAAACCATGTTGCGGACATCCTCTTAACAACTTTTCAAATCTTGTCCACGCCTCATATTGTAATACCCTGTCAGAATCCACTAACGGAATATTAACTCCTGGTCCCACAGTTTAGCGGTCACGCCCTCTATATGAGATGTTTCAGAAAAGTATTCGCATTAATCATGAAAACAAGTCATTTATTTAAGAAAATGTAACTGGAAACATTTGACATCAATGACTAAAGTATATGAACCCAAAACATCAGAGAAAACTGTTTAAATGCGAATATTTGTTCTTGAAATAAAAATAGAAATCAAGCTGGACGCCGTCCAGTTCTAGCAGCAAATAGCACATAACTTCAAATAAAGCGGAAGCACTAGCTCTATGCACCTGAGATGAAACATGCAAAACATCAACGAAAAACGTTGAGTGAATCTACAGGTTTTGTAAATAATTTTGTAAGTTAGGCCACAAGATTTTCTTGGAAAAACATCAAAGGAAAAGTATACATTATCATGAGCACTTGATTATAAAACTTTAACCGTTGCATAGGTCGAGCCCACGTCTTTCGTTTACCCTATACTGGTGATACACCGATCAAGTGTACGTGTAACAACTACATAAGCACATGTTTAATGTTGCGGTGAGGTTTGTCAAACCTAACGGTACCGTCCCTATAAGTCGAGCTTACAAAGTAACTAATATAATTCAGCTAAGGGATTTTTGATCTGAACTCATATGTATAATCTTAGTAAGTTACTTGTGCCAAACACGTAAAACATATGTAAAAAGCATGCATCTCATCCCTGTAAAAACGTAGTAGGGACTGTAGACTCACCTTAGCAAAAGCACTCGTAAAGATCTTAGCAAACTGTACTGTAGTCGAACACTCTCGACTGAACAACGCAACCTAAATAAGTAAATCATCTTAAGTATACACTAATAGGTCAAACTTAGTCAACCCATAGTATACGTAAAGTCCTAGTACTCAGACTAACTCAACAAACATGTAAAAGTCAATTAATCCAAGCAAGTCAACCAAAGTCAAACTAAAAGTCAACTCGGTCAAATAGGTCAACTAAAGTCAAACATCTCAGTAAGTCATGCAAACATATTCAACGAATCATACTTAAGTCATATAACATGTTATCGCTCGTAATTTAGTAAATCGCATTTTCCACATCTTAAAGTAAACCTTTGAAAATCATACGTCGTAAAGAAATACACTCATAGCGCATAGCACATAATTCATAAAATTATGATCAACTCCGGATCTTAATTAGACTTAAAATTGATTCCAAAAAGTCCAGCCAGGGCCTCATACAATAAATAAAAGTCCAATATCAGAAAGGCTCAAGTTCAGGTTCATTATAGAAAATTCTGCTCACGCGTCAGTTTTTAAACATTTTTCATAAAATATAGAAAATAGATTTTAATGAACGGCCAATTTGTGTCATCTTAAGACATCTCAAAATTTAAGTGATAAATTAATCAGAAGCATTGCTTTAGCCTATTCGTACAGATTTGCAAAACATTACAGACTCATCAGTTTCTGACCATCAATCGGACATATCATTTAGATGAGCATTTATCTCATGGAAAATCACGTTCTCGCAAGTTCGCATACAAATAAAAATGTCAAGGAACATCTAAAGTAACATATTCCAGAAGCTCAAAGTCTAAAACAATTCCTAGTTCATTCTAGCAATTTTTATGTAAACTTAAAAACAGATTCAGCATTCTTTACGAACCAAACCTCGTTTAATCATATCGGAAGCATTACATAACCTTTTAATGCAAATCTTTAGTCTAAATTGCATAACTTTTCACAAAGAATACAGTAGCACAACTTTCATAAACTTCGATTACGCATATCTTGAGCATACGATAAAGAAATCACGCAAAATCGGAGTCTAAAATTAATAACCTTTCGATATCTTTCTAATTAAACATATTATAAAGTCAGATCTCATATCAATTTAATCAGATCATCAATAAACAAATTCGTTTTTCAATCATACAACGTTAATTTCGCAATCAATCAACAATTAGCAATACTAGACACCATTAATTGAGCACTAGACTCTAATACACCATGTAATTGATCAAAAAACTGAATTAATGAAGTTAGGGTTAACAATTATACCTCAAACAATCAAATAGCTTTTACTATCGCGTAGAGAACGACGATTCGAACAACGTTCGTATGCAAGCTTTCTTCTAATTTTGAGTTTTGATGGCTATGGTGGTATGGTTGGTGATTGACGACAAAGAGAGGGGGGGGAAGCAATCGGCTAAAAAAAATAAGAATGAGGGTTTCCTTAAGAGCTCTAGCCTCTTATACCTTGAGTTTAGGGCCTAAATTAATTAAACTAATGACCCACTTAATCAAACAAGTCCACTAAGGTGTCCAGGGGGGTCGGCCAAATGGCCCTCCTAGGGGTGTTCGGGCTCGTTTTTACTTAACTCTTGGTACGCGCGTGGTTCGTTTCGTGTGCCGTTAACCGTACCGGGTCTCCGGAACGTTAACTAGTCGTTGAAACACAATCACCGAGTTTAATTCATTAAATAAATAATAAATTAAAAATAATTTTCTTAAAGTCAATAATTATCGAAAATAATTATTGTGTCATTTTTCTGAGTTCCGTAAACTGAAAAGTCTTCTAGACGATAAACTTAATCGTAACGTTTTCTAGTTCTTTCGCTATCCGAAATAAATCGAAAATTAATATAACATATTAATTCAAACATTTCTCTATTAAGTATGTATTTAATTTAATTAAACACACAAGTCTAAGTAACCACCGTTAAATACTTAACGGATAACTAACGATAGTAAACGGAAAAAGTTGGGTTGTTACATTACCCACCTGTTATAAAAAATTTCGTCCCGGAATTTTAGTGGTCATCCGCCGTGGTCGTCTCCTCTGAAAACAGTTGCGAATACTTAAGCCTCATCTGGTCTTCACGCTCCCACGTGAATTCTGGTCCTCTTCGGGCATTCCATCTAACCTTAACCAATGGAATTCTGCTTTGCTTTAGTTGCTTAATCTCGCGATCCATAATCTTAGGATCTACTTGCACTTCATCTAATGGAATCACTAAACTTTCATCTGATAAGCATCTCTTCAAATTGGAAACATGAAAAGTATCGTGAACCTCGCTATGTTCCTGCGGTAGTTTCAGTCTATACGCTACCGGTCCAATTTGTTTGGTAATCTAAAACGGTCCAATATACCTCGGACTTAACTTTCCTCTTTTTCCAAAGCGCACTACACCTTTCCAGGGTGACACTTTAAGCATAACCTTGTCTCCAACCTGAAATTCTAAATCTTTCCTTTTAAGATCTGCATAGCTCTTTTGACGATCTCGTGCTATTTTCATTCTTTCTCGAATCTGCACGATTTTCTCAGTCATTTCATGTACAATCTCCGGACCAGTTAACTGACTATCTCCTAACTCAGTCCAACATAAAGGCGATCTACACTTTCTGCCATACAGTGCTTCAAAAGGCGCTGCTTTTATACTCGCATGTTAACTATTGTTATAGGAAAACTCTACTAATGGTAGATGTCTCTCCCGTCCAATTCCAAAGTTAATCACACATGCTCTTAACATGTCCTCTAGTGTCTGAATCGTTCTCTCACTTTGACCATCAGTCTGAAGATGGTATGCAGTACTCATGTCTAAACGAGTTCCCATAGCTTCTTGCAAAGATTGCCAAAATCTGGACGTAAATCTAATGTCTCTGTCAGAAATAATAGATAGCGGCACTCCATGTCGTGAAACTACTTCCTTTATGTAAATCTGTGCCAACCTCTCCATCTTATCCGTTTCCTTAATCGGTAGAAAATGAGCAGACTTCGTAAGACGATCCACGATAACCCATATCGTGTCATAACCTCCTACCATTTTAGGTAACTTAGTGATAAAGTCCATCGTAATATTCTCCCACTTCCATTGGGGAATCTCTGGTTGTGTCAGTAGTCCTGACAGCTTCTGATGCTCTGCCTTAACTTTAGCACAATTCAAGCACTTACTAACATAAGTAGCGATTTCAACTTTCATATTAGGCCACCAATACAGTGACTTAAGATCTTGATACATCTTGTCGGATCCAGGATGAATATAATACCTTGTCTTATGTGCCTCTTCTAGCACTAGCTCCCTTAATCCGCCAATTTTCGGTACCCATATTCTGTCGATAAAATACCGGGTTCCATCATCTCGAGTGACAAACTTCTTATCAATTCCTCGAGGTGATTCAGTAACAACATTCTCTTCTTTCAACGCTTCTAGCTGTGCATCACGTATCTAGGAAGTAAGGTTCCTTTGAATAGTCAAGTTTAATGCTCTAACTCGAATAGGCTTAATTCTCTCCTTCCTACTCAAAGCATCTGCCACTACATTAGCCTTACCAGGATGATAGTTAATGTCGCAGTCGTAATCGTTTAACAACTCAATCCAATGTCTCTGTCTCATATTAAGCTGTTTCTGATCGAAAATATGTTGCAAACTCTTGTGGTCCGTGAATACAGTGAACTTCATACCATACAAATAGTGTCTCCACATCTTCATTGCAAAAACTATAGCACCAAGTTCTAGATCATGAGTCGTATAATTCAATTCGTGTATCTTCAATTGTCAGGATGCATATGCAATCACTTTCGTACGTTGCATTAACACACAACCATAACCTTGCCGAAAAGCATCGCAGTAAACTACGAAATCCTTGGTTCCTTCGGGTAAATACAAAATTGGCGCAGTCGTTAACTTCTCCTTTAACAACTGAAATGCAACTTCATGCAATTCTGTCCACTCATACTTCTTACCCTTGTGAGTCAAAGCTGTTAACGGTCGGGCAATAGTAGAAAATCCCTCAATGAATCTCCTATAGTAACCAGCAAGACCTAAAAATTGTTGTATCTGAGTTGGCGACTTAAGAGTCTCCCATTTCTTCACTATCTCTATCTTTGCAGGATCAACTTGAATACCATTGACACCTACAACATGACCCAAGAATTGCACTTCTCGCAACCAAAATTTACATTTTGAAAACTTCGCGTATAACTGCTCCTTCCTGAGCATCTCTAATAACAAACGGAGATGTTGTTCATGTTCTTTCTCACTTTTAGAATATACCAATATATCATCGATAAATACTATAACAAACTTGTCTAGATATGGCTTACACACACGGTTCATGAGATCCATGAACACAACCGGTGCGTTCATCAATCCAAACGGCATTACTGTAAATTCATGATGACCATAGCGTGTCCTAAACGCTGTCTTCGGTATATCTGATTCCTTCACTCTCATTTGATGATAACCTGACCTTAGATCGATCTTAGAATAACATGCTGATCCTTGCAATTGATCAAACAAGTCATCAATCCTCGGCAACGGATATCTATTCTTGATAGTCAACTTATTCAACTCTCTATAATCAATACAGAGTCTCATAGATCCATCCTTCTTCTTCACAAACAGTATTGGAGCTCCCCACGGTGATGAGCTCGGTCGAATGAATCCTTTATCTAAAAGCACTTGCAGTTGACTAGACAATTCTTGTAATTCGGGTGATGCAAGTCTATACGGCGCACGCGTTACTGGTGCCGCTCTTGGAACTAAATCAATCTGGAACTCTACGTCTCTATGCGGAGGTAATTCGGGTAACTCATCTGGAAAAACATCGGGAAATTCTCTACCAATGGCCACATCTTCGAGTTTCTTGCCTTCAGATTCAGTTTTACTTACATGAACTAACATAGCAAGACAACCCTTCCTCATGTGTTTTTGCACCTTCAAATAATTAATAAAATGTAACGGCGTATTGCTTCGCTCTCCGTACACTATTAAAGGTTCACCTTCAACAACAGGAATACGAATCGCTTTCTGATGATAGACAATGTCGGCTCTATTCTCAGCTAACCAATCCATTCCAACCACAAGCTCGAAACTTCCTAGCTTAATAGGTATCACATCTATCATAAACGACATTCCAGAAAAAGTCGAAGTACAATCACGGTAAACCTTATCAGCACTCATTAGATTACCATTTCCTAGTTCTATAGAATATAAATTTTCTAATGACGATACAACATTCTTAAGATTATGGCAAAAATATCTAGACACAAAGCTTCTATCAGCTCCGGAATCAAAAAGTACATAAACATGTTGATTATCGAGAAGAAACGTACCCGTGACTAGCTTAGGATCATCACGAGCTTCACTGGAGTTAATGTTGAAAGCCCTTCCTCTTGTAGGTTCATTAGTCTTACTAGCAGTTAGGCAATCCTTCCGGAAATGACCTTCTTTTCCGCACCCATAACACATATTCGTACCAGTCTTACACTCGGCAGCCAAATGTCCATTCCTCTTACACTTATCACACTTTTTCAAACAATCCCCCGGATGATGCCTATTACACTTAGCACACAATGGGAACTTTCCTTTATAACCATAATTAGAATTTGGGATTGCAGCATTACTCTTAGCAGTATCTTGTTTCTTATAGGGCTGCTGATTGTAATTCTTCCCTGAGTTATTGTTATTATTCCATTTCCTCTTGTTATCATGAGTTTTAGTCTCATTTGAGGCAAGAGTCTTTCCTCGCTGTTCGGCCTGATCGATTAACTCACTAGCCATCTGAGCAGCTTCTTGTATAGTTCTCGGCTTCGAAGTAGTTACACCACTTTGAATCTTCTCGGTCAAACCGTTCGTATAAAGAGTGATCTTACGACGTTCGGGAGTAACCATATGTGGATACATAAGGGCAAGTTCAAAGAATCTCTTATTGTAACTAGTCAAATCAGTACCCACTAGCTTCAGGTTTTGGAGTTCTCGCTCCATCTTAACAGTTTAGGCGTAGGGACAATACTATGCGATCATTCGTCGTTTCAAATCCTCTCATGAGGTCTCAAATGCTTGATCCATACCTACTGACTTTGCATAGGTATTCCACCATGTCAACACACCATCAGATAGCTTACTAGACGCAAGCTTCATTTTATCCGCCTCTCTACAACCACTGATATGGAAAACTGACTCAAGCTTCTCAAACCAACGAGTTAAACCAACTGGACCTTCGGTGCCATTAAACGAGTGTGGTTTACAAGTCAAGAAAGTCTTGTACGTACACCCTGCTTGTCCATTGTTTTGAGTATTAGTCGTATCTTGATTTCGCTGATTTGTAGCATTCACATTGTTACTATTAGTTCCGTTTCGGAGTTCTGCCACAACTTCGGTTATTCCTTCGAAAATCCACCGACGAACATCAACTTGGGAAACTGGCTTGGGCGGCATTATCTTTCTGGTCAAGATAACACATTCGGTTATTGTCAATGAAATCGACATATAAAATATACTAGTAACGGAACAATGCATAGTAACTAATATTAAATCGTAGAGATTCTAGTAGCACTAGTGATATATAATAGCGATACATAACGTTTAGTAGTAGCGGTAGTAAGAACAATGTACACTAGTAACATTATCACTAACACAAATTGTCATTAGTAAACCAACACTTAAAGAAATAAACTTCTTTTTCCAAAATTCATGCATAACCAGTAAAAGTAACATATTCCTCATGTCATAACTAAAACCACATAAGAAAAGCCACAACTAATAATGTATGTGTGAACACCATATAATAACCAAATAATCAAATAATATTTGATTGCATGGAACAATCTAGTCGAGCGATCTCTATTTGCGTTTCTGGAGTTCCTTCAACAAGTAATCGACCATTTTCTCCAAATTTTCAACTCGCACGGTGAGATCATTTGGGTTGTTGTCATTAGTAGCAGCAGTGGAGGTACTAGGCTTAGGAGTATACGTAGAAGCATCATAGGGATGAAAACGGCGACACATCTCAAGTTACTGATTATCATAACGAAAACTCTTATAAAATGGGTTATTACGCCGAGCAGGTCCTTTCGGTATCCTACGGTGGCCTCTCGATCCATGGGGGTTAACATAATTGGGTTTAACAAAAGGTGTTTGGGGTGAATCGGGTACATCAGGTTCGGATTCGGATTCGGGTTTCGATTCTTCTCCGGAATCCTCTGCAGGTGATAAGGCTAAAAAGGAACATATATTTCATAGCAATATCCCTCCTAAATAATAGGTTTTCATATGTAATTGTATTATATTTTCATTGTAATTGTGTAAATAAATAAGTGCGAAGACAAAAGGCGAAAATGACGATTTGAAGACGCAAATGACCAAAAAGCTCAAATGTACAAGATACAATCCAAGTGGTTCAAATTATTGATGAAGAACGTCTAAAAAAGATAAGAGTACAAGTTACAAAACGCAAAGTACAAGATATTAAATTGTACGCAAGGACGTTCGAAAATCCGGAACCAGGACATGAGTCAACTATCAACGCCCGACGCAACGGACTAAAAATTACAAGTCTACTATGCACAAGAATATAATATAATATATAAATAATTATATTAATTATTTATATTTTATATTTATATATATAAAACGTCGGCAAAGAAGATCCAAAGGGGTGTGAGCTGTATTCCATATCCCCGCGACTCGCGGAGTTCTCAGGCACAAAGTGCCGCGACTCGCGGAGCACAGAAATTTCAAAATCCCTATAAAAGGTCGCGAATTCTGCTGAGTTTAAGAACATAATAATAATAATACTCCCTAGTATAATATAAATAAATATATATATGTATATATAGTATAGATTAGTGTTATATTAGATTAGTTTGGGTTATGTAAAAGTTATTTTTACGGGTTTTTAAAGTCGGAGCTCTGTCCGTGTAACACTACGCGATAAATAATCAATGTAAGCTATGTTCTCCTTTTTAAATTAATGTCTCGTACTTAAGTTATTATTATACTTATTTAAAACGAAGTAATCATGATGTTGGGCTAATTACTAAAATTGGGTAATTGGGCTTTGTACCATAATTGGGGTTTGAACAAAAGAACGACACTTGTGGAAATTAGACTATGGGCTATTAATGGGCTTTATATTTGTTTAACTAAATGATAGTTTGTTAATGTTAATATAAAGATCTACAATTGGGCGTCCCTATAAATTACCATATACACTCAATCGGACACGATGGGCGGGGTATTTATATGTACGAATAATCGTTCATTTAACCGGACACGGGAATGGATTAATAGCCACTAGAATAATTAAAACAGGGGTGAAATTACATTCAAGGGTAATTGGTGTAATTGTTAACAAAGTAGTAAAACCTTGGTTTACATGCAGTCGATAACCTGGTGTATTCATTAAACAAAGTATTAAAACCTTGTTACAATTCGAATCCCCAATTAGTTGGAATATTTAACTTCGGGTATAATAATAATTTGACGAGGACACTTGCACTTTATATTTATGACTGATGGACTGTTATGGACGAAAACCAGACGGACATATTAAATAATCCAGGACAAAGGACAATTAACCCATGGGCATAAAACTAAAATCAACACGTCAACCATCATGGTTACGGAAGTTTAAATAAGCATAATATATTTTATTTCATATTTCCTCGTACTTTTATTTATTGTCATTTTAATTATGGTTATTTATTTTATTGTTATTTAAATATCATCATTTACTATACGCTTCGCTTAAAATATAAATCGACAAACCGGTCATTAAACGGTAAACCCCCTTTTATATATTGTTATATATAATTATATATATTTTGTACAAATATAGTTGTTTAAAAATATAGTGTGCAATAAGCCCGCTCCCTGTGGAACGAACCGGACTTACTAAAAACTATACTACTCTACGATTAGGTACACTGCCTATAGTGTTGTAGCAAGGTTTAGGTATATCCATTTTGTAAATAAATAATTAAAACTTGTGTAATTTGTAACGTATTTCATAGTAAAATATAGTACTATCACGTACCCCTCCGCTACATCATCAAGTTTTTGGCGCCGCTGCCGGGGAACTTGGCGAAACGCTATATTTTTAATATATATTTGTATAAATATATTTTTAGAAAAACAATATTAAAAAAAAACGTCGAATTTCAAACTGTACCAGAGTTGAATTCTGGAACCCCGCGACACGCGGGGTTTGCAGCTTCGGGAACCGCGACTCGCGGAGCCGTCTGACACGAACCTGGTCCAGCAATTAATAAGATTTAGGTTTTAATTATTTATTATTATTATTATTAAACCTAATTAGGTTTTATATATAATATTATTTAGTTTAAGTTTTTAATTAATTTGTAATATTAAGTTTTAATTAGTTTTATTTATATATAAAAATTAATACTATTATAAAAAAAATAATATTTTTATAAAAATTGTATTTTTTACAACTTTTTGTATATTTTTATATTTTGTCCCTTTTTATTTGTTTTTAGCGTAATATTTGTATGTTTTTAGCTCATATTTAGTTTTAAACTTAGTTTTTGCCATAGTTATTTTTACTTCTAGATTTTTAGGCTTTGCCGTAAAATCCTTTAAGTGCTTTTTCTTTAGACTAAGATTTTAGGTGCTTTAGAATTTTGCGACGCCGTTTTTATATTTTAGTACCTTTTTAAGTTATTACCATTTGGGATATAGTTTTTCTTTTAAGCTTTAATATTTTTAGACGCAACTTTTAATTCTTAGTTTTTAATTCCTTTTTAAGTTACGACGCGCTATTTTCTTATTTTTATTTTTCGACGTTTTTCGACGCGCATTCTTTTTCTTTCTTATTTCTCGACGCTTTAGTTTTTAGGACTTAGAAATCTTCTCTATTTCTTAACTAATATCTCAAACAGAAAGAAAAATTAATTAAGTGGTTAAATTAATGGACGTTGACAATTTTCTGCTTCGTAGTAATAGTTGGATTTGTTAGTGGCTGAGTTGTGAACTTCCGATTTAAAGGGTTCTGGCTCCCTGCTGCATCTTTTGGCTATTCGAAACGTGGGCAAAAGCAGAAAAGTCTATTAATTGGACAACTTATATAAGTTTTTCTATTTTTATAACTAATAGGATAATTAGTAAATGCACCACATTGAAGGTAAAATTTGGCCATCGCAATAAAATGGAAAATTTTGAAAACAAGGCTATGGAAACTCTTTTTGATATCCAAAATCAATTAAATCAATACTCTCAAACGAGTGTTGATAAAAATTCATTCGGTCAATCTTGGATCACGAACGACGAAACAATAACTGGTTGTGAAATTTGTGGAGATTATCACTCAACATGGGAATGTTACTATTACGTTCCTATGGAAAATTACGCACCCACGGAACCTGAATGGAACGATTACGAAGAATACAATTCAAATTGGGATTATTCCCAAGAATATATCCAAACTCAACAACCAGAAGACGAGGAAAATTATGTGCCTGAAAATTCTTTAGATTATATGAAAATCAAACTCGAAGAACTCAATGCTCAAAATGAACAAATGAGAGAGTTTGTAAACCGGTAAGCTGAAACTCTATCAGACTACACACCTGTTGATCTGAGGAGTATTGTACAAGAAAATCTCATATCATCGAATTTTGATGAATTCGAGAGCTCCGAAATCACCAACTATCCCGATGATACTTTTTATTCAGTCTTACCAATTTCACAACATATCGACACATTAGCCTCTACCGACGAAATCATCGATCCATCAATGGATAAAGAAGAAGTAAGGGTAACAAATTGGTACTCTTGGAAATACGATAACGTTGAAAATTTTAACCCCAAGGCCAAACCGAACTTCACCATTCCACAACCTTCCAACCCAATATTCTCAATAGACGAGTCATCTACCGAAAATGAACTACGAGCTGTAATAGATAATGACACCTCGGATTTCACCCAATTGGGTAATAGAGGTGAAAACTTTGATCTTGAGAATAAAAGGAAGGAAACGTTAGAAATTGTCCACCCTATAATATGTATGTCGGTGTATATCGATCCATTTGACCAAGAACCAGAAAAGAGACATATCCATTTACTAAAAGCTACACTTAAAAAAGAATTTAGTAGTGACGATCAGGTGGGTCTAAACTTTAAACCCATTAATATATTTTATACCACCCGAGATGTGAATAACTGGCTCACTATTTTAATTCGTAGAACTTATTCTACTGACTTCACATGTCGTCAGCTAAGTGTGGGGAAGTTTAACCCCACTTAACGTTAAATTAGGGGTTCGGGTTAGTGCATAACTCGTTAATAAACATGCATAATAAATTAGGGTAAAAGACGCATTTTTAAAGATTAGCAAACAGTTCAGAAAAGCAACCGTTTTTGAAGAAAAATATGTGTGATAAAACAAGAAGGAATGAACGATGAGCCGCGCCATCTATCATTCGACGAGCTTTATAATTACAAACTGAGTATTTTCAATCACTTTTCTACACTAATCACCCTCATGAATTTATAATTAGAGTCTGATTTCATGCAAATGAGGGCATTGCATGATCTCAAGTGTGGGGAAGGGTTATAAATTCTCTCAGGTTTATACTTGGCTTATTTTCTAAATTTTATGAAAATTTGAAAAATTTTAAACTAAATGAATTTAAAATCATGTTTATATATATTTATGAACGGTGAAAACTAGGTGTTAATACTGAAATTATCGTTACCTCGGAAAGGACATAAATTGAGAAACACCCTAAAACGATTGAATTCATTTAAAATGGAATAAAGGAGAATAAAAAGGCAAAGAAAGAAACTAAGTGTGGGGAGAATGTGCCAAGTTATTCAATTAAAAACTATCTATCACATGTTTCTGTAAGGTTTATTGCAGGTGCTTTTGTTTTGGACTAAATTAACTATTTTACCCGATGAAAGAAAAGAAAAGATGGATCTACACGATGAATCAATTCCATCATTAAAAGGAAGTAAAGTCTTCCGAAAAAGAAACGCGCTTCTTGATTTAGGTCAGGAAGTTGTCGTCCAGACCAGCTGTAGGTTGACGAAAAATCTAGAAAAGTCATCTCTAAAATCAGCAGGAAATCCACGGACCTCAGCATCAAACAGGGTCGCCAAGTGGTCAGATTTATCCTAACCATGAGAAGGATTTATCTCGTACAATGGGGGGGCACCGTGCAAATTATCTTGATAAGACTAATGAATCAGATCCCCAGAAAGGATAATCTCCTTAAAGATTAAAAATCAGCTTTTAAGACTGATATTACTCAATCCTTGAGATTGACCTTAAAGATTGAGAATTTAAACTCATGGAATTCAATGATATCTAAACTCGAGCTTGAACGAGAAAATATTTTGATCAAAAATAAAACCGATTTGTTTTCTGAAAACCCATTTTCAATGCGTTCATTACCTTTGAATGTAAAATCCTAGGAATTCACCTGGAATTCATTAGGTCACCTGAACCAAATTGGGTGTCAACCGTAAGAACGGTGGTTGCATAGCATGGTCGGAGACATGACCTTGTGCCAGACCGAAAAAATTATAGGATGATCTTTACTATTGCTCCTACAAAGGATAGTACTAGCATCCGACACGTTTGTGGACCATAATCAAATGCATGTCATTAGACATTGCCTTAACAGTTTCCTGTTCATCGCTTTCCTTTACAACCGGACGGTAGTTTGCCGAAAGGTAATATACAGGACAAGTAAACTGGACGTGTTGCTTTACTAATACAAGGTTAGCAAGTGGGTGACACAAAACCATAAGTTTTGAGCTAAAATTTTTAAATCTGAAACCCACAAAACCCACAAAAATATTTTGTAACACCGGTGAAGGGTTATTCCGGAAAACTTATCTAGGGTAAAAGCTAGATTAAATTTTCAAAAGATCAAATGTTTTCATAAAGATCCAATTTCCTAACGGATCTAAATTTTCATAGTCATGTGGGATTGTAAACCGCCTTTCAAATGTGCACTTTGCTTTGGAAACCGAAAGTAAATCGGCTATTTGGTTGCAAGTGTCGTTGACCTAAACCCGAGGCAACTGTGGATGACACACCCACCTTTAACCATGGTTCTATTGTTACTATCATTGTTTATACCGCCATCTCAAAATCACTAATGTATAAAGTGTGAAGAATAAAGAAGTGATTCGTGTGATGTATTATATTTCAAGTTCTGTATTGCTTGAGGACAAGCAACGTTCAAGTGTGGGGATATTTGATAAGGCTAAAAAGGAACATATATTTCATAGCAATATCCCTCCTAAATAATAGGTTTTCATATGTAATTGTATTATATTTTCATTGTAATTGTGTAAATAAATAAGTGCGAAGACAAAAGGCGAAAATGACGATTTGAAGACGCAAATGACCAAAAAGCTCAAATGTACAAGATACAATCCAAGTGGTTCAAATTATTGATGAAGAACGTCTAAAAAAGATAAGAGTACAAGTTACAAAACGCAAAGTACAAGATATTAAATTGTACGCAAGGACGTTCGAAAATCCGGAACCAGGACATGAGTCAACTATCAACGCCCGACGCAACGGACTAAAAATTACAAGTCTACTATGCACAAGAATATAATATAATATATAAATAATTATATTAATTATTTATATTTTATATTTATATATATAAAACGTCGGCAAAGAAGATCCAAAGGGGTGTGAGCTGT
Organism: Rutidosis leptorrhynchoides; assembly: GCF_046630445.1. Classification (NCBI taxonomy): domain Eukaryota; kingdom Viridiplantae; phylum Streptophyta; class Magnoliopsida; order Asterales; family Asteraceae; genus Rutidosis; species Rutidosis leptorrhynchoides. The sequence goes on from NC_092339.1 coordinate 149,314,361, forward strand.
ATTCCATATCCCCGCGACTCGCGGAGTTCTCAGGCACAAAGTGCCGCGACTCGCGGAGCACAGAAATTTCAAAATCCCTATAAAAGGTCGCGAATTCTGCCGAGTTTAAGAACATAATAATAATAATACTCCTTAGTATAATATAAATAAATATATATATGTATATATAGTATAGATTAGTGTTATATTAGATTAGTTTGGGTTATGTAAAAGTTATTTTTACGGGTTTTTAAAGTCGGAGCTCTGTCCGTGTAACACTACGCGATAAATAATCAATGTAAGCTATGTTCTCCTTTTTAAATTAATGTCTCGTACTTAAGTTATTATTATGCTTATTTAAAACGAAGTAATCATGATGTTGGGCTAATTACTAAAATTGGGTAATTGGGCTTTGTACCATAATTGGGGTTTGAACAAAAGAACGACACTTGTGGAAATTAGACTATGGGCTATTAATGGGCTTTATATTTGTTTAACTAAATGATAGTTTGTTAATGTTAATATAAAGATCTACAATTGGGCGTCCCTATAAATTACCATATACACTCAATCGGACACGATGGGCGGGGTATTTATATGTACGAATAATCGTTCATTTAACCGGACACGGGAATGGATTAATAGCCACTAGAATAATTAAAACAGGGGTGAAATTACATTCAAGGGTAATTGGTGTAATTGTTAACAAAGTAGTAAAACCTTGGTTTACACGCAGTCGATAACCTGGTGTATTCATTAAACAAAGTATTAAAACCTTGTTACAATTCGAATCCCCAATTAGTTGGAATATTTAACTTCGGGTATAATAATAATTTGACGAGGACACTTGCACTTTATATTTATGACTGATGGACTGTTATGGACGAAAACCAGACGGACATATTAAATAATCCAGGACAAAGGACAATTAACCCATGGGCATAAAACTAAAATCAACACGTCAACCATCATGGTTACGGAAGTTTAAATAAGCATAATATATTTTATTTCATATTTCCTCGTACTTTTATTTATTGTCATTTTAATTATGGTTATTTATTTTATTGTTATTTAAATATCATCATTTACTATACGCTTCGCTTAAAATATAAATCGACAAACCGGTCATTAAACGGTAAACCCCCTTTTATATATTGTTATATATAATTATATATATTTTGTACAAATATAGTTGTTTAAAAATATAGTGTGCAATAAGCCCGCTCCCTGTGGAACGAACCGGACTTACTAAAAACTATACTACTCTACGATTAGGTACACTGCCTATAGTGTTGTAGCAAGGTTTAGGTATATCCATTTTGTAAATAAATAATTAAAACTTGTGTAATTTGTAACGTATTTCGTAGTAAAATATAGTACTATCACGTACCCCTCCGCTACATCATCAGCAGGTTCCTTTCCTTTAGGCTCATTCTCATGCTTGGTCTCCATCTCGGGTTCCAATTCGGTATCATCCACAAACTCGAGTATCGTGTTTCCTTGCACTTGCACGGTTTCCTCGGATTCCGTGTCAGAGTCGGTAAGAATGATAGGATTAGAAGAAGTCATCTAGCACTCAAAGAAAACACAAAGTTAGTCACTTAGTAATTATATCATATTAGATACCAAGTAATCATAGCAATTTCATCTATTAGGGTTCATGCAACTTAACGAGTCTACAGTTACAGTCTAGACGCACTAGTTGTCCTAACATTCGACTCTCTAATGCAGCCTAGTCCTAGGTAACCGATCTGCTCTGATACCAAATGTAATACTCCGTCAGAATCCACTAACGGAATATTAACTCCTGGTCCCATAGTTTAGCGGTCACGCCCTATATATGAGACGTTTCCGAAAAGTATTCGCATTAATCATGAAAACAAGTCATTTATTTAAGAAAATGTAACTGGAAACATTTGACATCAATGACTAAAGTATATGAACCCAAAACATCAGAGAAAACTATTTAAATGCGAATATTTGTTCTTGAAATAAAAATAGAAATCATGCTGGACGCCGTCCAGTTCTAGCAGCAAACAGCACATAACTTCAAATAAAGCGGAAGCACTAGCTCTATGTACCTGAGATGAAACATGCAAAACGTCAACGAAAAACGTTGAGTGAATCTACAGGTTTAGTAAATCATGTAAGTAAGGCCACAAGATTTTCTTGGAAAAACATCATAGGAAAAGTATACATTATCATGAGCACTTGATTATAAAACTTTAACCTTTGCGTAGGCCGAGCCCACGTCTTTCATTTACCTTATACTGGCGATACACCGATCAAGTGTACGTGTAACAACTACATAAGCACATGTTTAACGTTGCGGTGAGGTTTGTCAAACCTAACGGTACCGTCCCTATAAGTCGAGCTTACAAAGTAACTAATATAATCAAGCTAAGGGATTTTTGATATGAACTCATATGTATAATCTTAGTAAGTTACTTGTGCCAAACACGTAAAACATTTGTAAAAAACATGCATCTCATCCCTGTAAAAACGTAGTAGGGACTGTAGACTCACCTTAGCAAAAGCACTCGTAAAAATCTTAGCAAACTGTACTGTAGTCGAACACTCTCGACTGAACAACGAAACCTAAATAAGTAAATCATCTTAAGTATACACTAATAGGTCAAACTTAGTAAACCCATAGTGTACGTAAAGTCCTAGTGCACAGACTGACTCAACAAACATGTAAAAGTCAACTAATCCAAGCAAGTCAACCAAAGTCAAACCAAAAGTCAACTCGGTCAAATAGGTAAACTAAAGTCAAACATCTCAGTAAGTCATGCAAACATATTCAACGAATCATACTTAAGTCATATAACATGTTATCGCTCGTAATTTAGTAAATCGCATTTTCCACATCTTAAAGTAAACCTTCGAAAATCATACGTCGTAAAGAAATACACTCATAGTGCATAGCACATAATTCATAAAATTATGATCAACTTCAGATCTTAACTAGACTTAAAATAGATTCCAAAAAGTCTAGCCAGGGCCTCATACGATAAATAAAAGTCCAATATCAGAAAGGCTCAAGTTCAGGTTCATTACAGAAAATTCTGCTCGCGCGTCAGTTGTTAAATATTTTTCATAAAATATAGAAAACAGATTTTAACAAACGTCCAATTGGTGTCATCTCAAAACATCTCAAAATTTAAGTGATAAAATAATCAGAAGCATTTCTTTAGCCAATTCATACAGATTTGCAAAACATTACAGACTCATTAGTTTCTGACCATCAATCAGACATATCATTTAGACGAGCTTTTATCTAATGTAAAATCACGTTCTCGCAAGTTTGCATACAAATGAAACATGTCAAGGAACATCTAAAGTAACATATTACAGAAGCTCAAAGTCTAAAACAATTCCTAGTTCATTCTAGAAATTTTTATGTAAACTTATAAACAGATTCAGCATTCTTTACGAACCAAAACTTCGTTTAATCATATCGGAAGCATTACATAACCTTTTAACGCAAATCTTTAGTCTAAATTGCATAACTTTTCACAAAGAATACAGTAACACAAATTTCATAAGCTAAAACACATAGCATGCAACTCAGAAAATCGGATTTCATGCAAACCCTAACGTAAACTTCGATTACGCATATCTTGAGCATACGATAACGAAATCACGCAAAATTGGAGTCTAAAATTAATAACTTTTCGATATCTTTCTAATTAAACATATTACAAAGTCATATATCATATCAATTTAATCAGATCATCAATAAACAAATTCGTTTTTCAATCATACAACGTTAATTTCGTAATCAATCAACAATTAGCAATACTAGACACCATTAATTGAGCACTAGACTCTAATACACTATGTAATTGATCAAAAAACTGAATTAATAAAATTAAGGTTAACAATTATACCTCAAACAATCAAATTGCTTATACTATCGCGTAGAGAACGATGATTCGAACAACGTTCGTATGCAAGCTTTCTTCTAATTTTGAGTTTTGATGGCTATGGTGGTATGGTTGGTGATTGACGACAAAGAGAGGGGAGGGTGGAAGCAATCGGCCAAAAAAAATAAGAATGAGGGTTTCCTTAAGAGCTCTAGCCTTTTATACCTTGAGTTTAGGGCCTAAATTAATTAAACTAATGACCCACTTAATCAAACAAGTCCACTAAGGTGTCCATGGGGGGTGGGGGGTGGGGGGGGGGGGGGGGGGGGGGTCAGCCGAATGGCCCTTCTAGGGATGTTCGGGCTCATTTTTGCTTAACTATTGGTTCGCGCGTGGTTCGTTTTGAGTGCCGTTAACCGTACCGGATCTCCGGAACGTTAACTAGTCGTTGAAACGCAATCACCGAGTTTAATTCATTAAATAAATAATAAATCAAAAATAATTTTCTTAAAGTCAATAATTATCGAAAATAATTATTGTGTCATTTTTCTGAGTTCCGTAAACAGAAAAGTCTTCTAGACGATAAACTTAATCGTAACGTTTTCTAGTTCTTTCGCTATCCGAAATAAATCGTAAATTAATATAACATATTAATTCAAACATTTCTCTATTAAGTATGTATTTAATTTAATTAAACACACAAGTCTAGGTAACCACCGTTAAATACTTAACGAACAACTAACGATAGTAAATGGAAAAAGTCGGGTTGTTACACATATAGAGTTTCATTTGGCTTCTGTGTGAACGTAACTATTTCTCCTTGAAGTCTCACGGCTTTAGATGCCGGAAAGAATTGTTTAAGAAATTTTTCAACTAAGACATCCCATGTATCAATCGCCCCTTCAGGTAACGATTCTAACCAATCTTTGGCTTCTCCCTTTAAAGTCCAGGGAAATAACATGAGATAAATCTGTTCATCCTCAACTTCTCTGATTTTAAATAAAGTACAGATCCTATTAAAGGTACGAAGATGTTTATTTGGATCTTCCTTTGGCGCACCACTATATTGGCATTGATTAGTTACCATGTGTAGGATTTGTCCTTTGATTTCATAATCTGGCGCATTAATATCTGATTGAGTAATGGCATGACCTTGGCCTGTGAGTTTAGCTCTCATTCGATCTTCCATACTTAGAGGTTTCAGATTTTCCATGATTGAAATTGTTGAATCTGAATCACTAGAGGATTCTGAATTAATGGTTTCTTCCTCGACAATCTCTGGATGAGTAATTTGTGATTCAGGAGGAATGATTAGTGGTTCAGGATCTCTGAATTGTCCTTGAATATCCTCCGGATTCTCAATTGTGAGGTCGAGTTCAAAAAATGGATTATCAGAAATTTGAATTGGAGTACTTGGTCGACTAGATGATGATTCTAAAGAAAAATCAACGGCGACAATATTGGCTAGATGTCTTGATCGAGTTACAGGTGGTGAACGTATGAAAGGTGGTGAACGTTTTGCTCGGTGCATTAACTGAATGTCCTATTAGTTATAAAAGATAAAAATTATATAAGTTATCAAATTAAAGACTTTTCTGATTTTGCCCACGTTTCGAATAGCCAATAGATGCAGCAGGTAGCCAGGACCCTTTAAATCGAAAGCACACAACTTGCCACTTACAAATCTAACTATTACTACGAATCAGAAAATTTTGGATGTCTATCAATTTAACCACTTAAAATAAGAAAGAAAAAGAGTGCGTCGAAAAACATCGAAAAATAAAAGGTCGAAAAATAATAATAAGAAAGTAAAGCGTCGAAACTCAAAAGTTTAAAAACTAAATATTAAAAGTTACGTCCAAAGGTATTAAAGCTTAAAAGGAATTCTATATCCAAAACGGCAATAACTTAAAAAGCACTAAAATTTATAAAATATTAAAGCGATAAGAGACGTCGTAAAATTTTAAAGCACCTAAATCTTAGTCTAAAGAAAAAGTACTTAAGGGATTTTACGGAAAATCTTAGAATTCTAGAAATAAAAATAAACTACGGCAAAAACTAAGTTTAAAACTAGTTACGAACGATAAATATACAATTACGTACTAAATAATAAAAAGATACCAAAATGATAAAATTACTTATTTTTATAAAAATATTATTTTTATATTATTATTTTATAATAGTATTAAGTTTATATATTTGATAAAACTAATTATAACTTAAAAATACAAATTAAATAAAACTAAAACTAATTATTATTATTATATAAAACCCTAATTAGGTAATTAATTAATAATTATTATTATTAACCCTAAACCGTACGTACCAGGTATCAGTCCTGTCAGCAACCCTCATGCGGTCGCATGAGCTTTATGCATACGAGCCATGCGATCGCATGGCTTCTGGATCCGGCTCAGATCTTGGGCTGCTACAGTACGGCCCGTTTACAGTTATATATATATATATATATATATATATATATATATATATATATATATATATATATATATATATATATATATATATATATATATATATATATATATATATATATATATATATATATTTTACTTTTTACTTTTACTTTGATTTTTTTTTCTTATTAATATAAGTTATATTTATAAACTTTATATTTTAAGAACTAAAAAAAATACTTTTATATTTTATATAAAAAATATATTTTCTTTTTATTTAAACACTTAAATAGATAGAAATATATATTTTTTTTATATTTTTGTATTTTTATGTTTAAAAATTCTTATATTTTTACAAAAATAGATTAAAAACTAAATATTTTTTATAGCGTTTCGCTTTCAGCGTTGTTGATGTGTCCCCGATAGCGGCACAAAAAATACTTGATGTGCGAGCGGGGGGGGGGGGGGTACGAAATATACTATATTTTTATTGCGAAATACTATTAATTACGATACAATTTTACACAAGTTATTTATTTATTTATAGAGTGAATATACCTAAACCTTGGTACAACACTATAGGCAGTGTACCTAATCGTAAAGTAGTGTAGTTTTTAGTAAGTCCGGTTCGTTCCGCAGGGAGCTAGCTGAGTTTAACGCTATATTTATTTTAAACTATATTTGTATAAAAATATATATAAGTAATATTATTATTGTTATAAAAGGGAGATTTTACCGTTTAATGACCGGTTTGTCGATTTTATGTCTTAAGTCACAATTAAAACATAATGTAAAATATTAAAAATAAATATAACTTAATTTAAAGCGTAAAGTAAATGACGATAATAAAATTGCGATAATTAAAAATGCGATAAATAAAATGACGATAAATAAAATTGCGATAATTAAAAAGTACGATAATTAAAAGTGCGATAAGATATAAAATAAAGGAATTATGCTTATTTAAACTTCCGTAATCATGATGTTTGACGTGTTGATTTTAATTTATTACCATGGGTTAATTGTCCTTTGTCCTGGATTATTCGATATGTCCATACGATTTTGTCCATAATAGTCCATCGGTCATAATTATAAAGTGCGAGGATCTTCGTCAAATTAACCTTATATCCGAAGTCAAATATTCCAACTAATTGGGGATTTGAACTGTAACAAGGTCTTAATACTTTGTTTAATGAATACACCAGGTTATCGACTGCGTGTAATCCAAGGTTTTACTACTTTGTTACTACCTCCGTCCCAATTAGATAGTCCTGTTTTTCCATTTTGGGATATCCCAAATTAATAGTCCACTTCCATAAATAGAAAGGAAAGAGGATATTTGATTGGTGGATCTGGAGAGAGAAAATATTTCATTGATGGATAAATGAAGTTGGTGGAATTTTCTAAAACTGTGTGCCATTTTGTCTGTGGACTATTAAATTGGGACGGAGGGAGTAACAATTACACCAATTACCCTTGAATGTAATCCACCCCTATTTTAATGAGTCCATTAACTATTAATCCATCCCCGTGTCCGGTCAAATGAACAATAATTTGTATTTATAAATATCCCGCCCACCGTACCCGATTAAACGTATGTGGTTATTTATAGATACATCAAATTGTAACCTTTATATTAAATTAACGAGGTATCGTTTAGTTAATATAAAGCCCATTAATAGCCCATAGTCTAATTTCCACAAGTGTCGTTCTTTTGTCCAAACCCCAATTATGGTACAAAGCCCAATAACCCCGTCTTTAATATTTAGCCCAACATCACGATTACTTCGGCTTAAATAAGCATAATAATAATTTAGCTACGAGACATTAATTTAAAAAGGTTGAACATAACTTACAATGAGTATTAATAGCGTAGCGTTACACGGACAGAGTTTCGACTTACAAACTTAAAACATTCGCTAACATAACCTTATTATTATTAAACTTAAATTAAAATTATAATTAAAATATAAATATAAATATATATTTGAGAGATAGAGAGTAGATGGATATATATTGGTGTACTAAACTCGTTCGAAAAATGCTGAATTTATAGACCTGGCCAGGCTTTTGGGGCCATGCGATCGCATGGGCTTCCTTTGCATTTACCATGCGATCGCATGGAGTCTTGGGACAGCTCACAATCTTTTTTTTTCTTGTTTGCCGACGGTTTTTATTTTAATATATAAATATAATATATATATATATATATATATATATATATATATATATATATATATATATAATTTATAGAATTATTTATATATTATATTATATTCGTGTGCATAGTTGACTTGTAATTTTAGCTCCGTTGCGTCGTGCGTTGATAGTTGGTTCCTGTCCCGGTTCCGGATTTTCGAACGTCCTTGCGTACGATTTAATATCTTGTACTTTACGTTTTGCGGCTTGTACTCTTGTAATTTTGAGGCGTTTCTCATCAATAAATTGAACCACTTGGATTTTACTTTGTACTCTTTAGCATTTTGGTCGTTTGCGTCTTCAAATCGTCGAATCTGTCTTTTGTCTTCACCTTTTATTATTTAAACGAATATCACTTGTAAATAGAACAATTGCAACTAAAAGCTTGTCTTTCTTGAAGAATAATGCTATGAAATATATGTTCATTTTTAGTATTATCATCCATATGGACGAATGCAATAACATCTGGTCCCATTGCGATGAATGACTCCAAGTAATATCTTTAAAATGAGTAAATGCACAGCGGAAGATTTCTTTGATACCTGAGAATAAACATGCTTAAAAGTAACTCACCAACCAAAAGGTTGGTGAGTTCATAGGTTTATCATAAACATTCATTTCCATAATTTTAATAGACCACAAGATTTTCATATTTATAAACAGAATCCTCTCGTCTGCATAAAGATAAAATCATTCATATGGTGAACACCTGGTAACCGACATTAACATAATGCATATAGAATATCCCCAAAATAGAATCATCTCATCTGTATAACAGAATCCTCTCGTCTGTATAAAAATTGAAGTACTAAAGTATTTCATTTTCCAGAATGGGGGGTGTTAGTGCCCGTAGATCTACCTTTAGGACTCGCGTCAATTAATGGCCATTATACCGGCTCCATATCATTTTCCAGCATGAAGGTTGTATAATAAACACTAATTCTTAGGTTACCAAGCTAAAAGGGGTGATATTCGGTCTAATAATTCAACCATAGAATGTAGTTTTGAGTACTTGTGTCTATTTCGTCAAACATTTATAAAAGTAGCGCATGTATTCTCAGTCCCAAAAATATATATTGCAAAAGCATTTAAAAAGGGAGCAAATGAGACTCACGATACGATATTTTGTATTAAAAATATGCACACGACGGAACTGAACAATGTAGGGTTGGCCTTGGATTTACGAACATATATCATTTATATATATATTTGAATATATATACGTATCTATTTACAAGTAATTGTTCGTGAATCGTTGGAAACAGTCGAATGTCAATTGAATTCAAGAAACAGATCAAAATTTTTGAGACTCAACCTAACAGACTTTGCTTATCGTGTCAATATTTAATCGTATCGAGAGTTTGGTTTAAAATTAGTCGAAATTTTTCGGGTCGTCACAAAGACAAGTGTTGCATATTATTCAGTAGGTAGGACTTAAAGCATATGCTAGACACGTGATGTGCATGACTAACGTCTTAATTCGTAACGTTTAATTCAATTGCATGATACATATTAATCTTATTATGCGGACTAACATGAAAATAGACTGACAAATTATATAAGCTATTAAATGACAAGTAGATCAACTCAAGTTACTAGCCGACAGTTAATTATTACTCGATTCTCATGCAATCATTAATCAAACACATCCAAACAGAGGATCTTCGACTAAGCCTAATAATATTAAACTCAATTATATAAGTATAACTCAAATTCAACATATTTATCACTAACAATGTTGTTTAACTTATTTGCATGCAATCCAATTTTACAAGTTTGATTAACTAGATCTAAATAACTAGCATGAATCGAATAATAGATCGTTGGATTAAGTACTAATCAATTCTAAAATCAAGTTATTTAATCATTAAGCATGGCAAACAAGCATATTAAAACAAAGCAGATTCAAAACAGTTTAACAAAATCACAGAAACTTAATTTATACAGATCTGGAAAAAAACTAGAAACTGTACGGATATAAGCACGAAGTCGGCAGCTTTGTTCCAGTCAAGCCAGCGGATTGGACTGTGAAGCCGACAACTTCATCTGATTCCCAGAAAAAAATTGTTTTCGTCCACTTAACCACTATGAACGTTTAGTTCATAGTGGAAGACGAACAGATAACAAAAGCAGTAATTAAAGTGAAATAGATAAAGTAAATAGATACAGTCATGTACCTTTAAAAGGTAAATGAAAAGAGAACTTTTATTAATAACTTGATAGCTAGATTAAAACTTGAAATTGACACCCTAATCTAAGAGTTTTCGTTTTTTGGTGAAAACCCAAAGAGAAAAACGAAAATAGAGTAAAACATATCTAAAACTAAAACAAAAGGCCTCTATTTATAGTTTTCAGATTCGGGACCTAAGTCAGCGGCTTCACTTAGGCGGTTACTCCTTCTACGAGTTTAACGTAGTCATCAAGTTCAATAACGCGTATGTTCCTTAGGCCAAGCTGACGGCTTCACTAATCTGCAATCTTTTTGATTTTGTTTCCTTTTTAGCTTTTTATTGGGCTTTAAGAACACGAAACTGAATTAAGCCGGTGGCTACATTGGGAAGCCGGCTGCTTCATTTCGATTTCTCAATTTCTGGTATTTTCTACAGGATTCTGGAACTTTCTGGATTTTTATCACCAAGCCAGCGACTTCAGGCCATCATGCCGGCGGCTTTATCTCACAATCTGCAGTTTTTAACTGTTTTTTATCCTGCTTAATACATAACTTAAACAAAAACATTATAAATACCTTTTTCCCATTTTTACCCATTTTAGTTTGTTTTAGTATCTAAATAGCTATAAAATAATAAGATAATTCCTTAAAATGTTATCAGAATTCTGTATAATTTAGGAGTTATCAAATTCCCCCGCACTTAAGCTTTGCTTATCCTCAAGCAAATAAAGATTTAAACATTTAAAAATATACTCCCTTAGGCATTTTATCAAACATAAGATTTAATGAGATGTTTTGACAATACTTTGGTTAATCTTTGGTTTTCAACCGGAAATTATCTTCAAATTTTTTCGAAAGACTAACATTTATTTAGGATTTTCACCTAGGTAATGTATCAAAAGATAAATTAAATGGGTATTTTATATCAGAATTAGGTTTATCGGGGTGGCCATGACACGAGATATAAAATGGGTGTAAAAGCGGAAGCAAAATGCAAAGTCAAAAAGATGTCTAATTATTAAAGTTTAGTTATTATTATAAGAACTATTCTGAACCAGACCAAGGAGTACAAGTGGTTTAATGTTTATTAAACCAGATTTATACAACAGTTGGTCATTATTGGACTCTTTTATTTTCTAACTAGAGCTTTTAAAGGTGTGTGGTTCTCATTGGAACTCTTTTCTCTCGCTTTCTTCACTCTTATTGTCCTTCATTGGGCTCTTTTGCTTTTCATTTCTTTCGTTTTCATGCTTAGCATTAGCTTTACATTTGTCAATTTCCTAAGTTGGCCCTCATTGGGACTCTTTTGTTGCCTCAGTGGTCCATGCTTATTATGCCATCTGGTAGTGGCTATAAGTTTGCAATCGTTTCACAATATTTGGCTTTTACTTCCTATCTTAAACAAGTAATCTGATCTCGAAGTTGTAGTAGTTCTATTAGCTTTAAGATTAGATTAATGAAAAAGACATAAGTTTGACTAAGAATTTATACTTCCAAATATAGAGTTAGGAATGGGAATTTAGTTAATTAGGTTATTCCTAAAAAGGTTTAGGTTTCTAATGGTAACTGATTGAAATTTTGTTAGCACTCTATATATTTGGATATGTATTTCAGTGTTATTTCTAACACCATTATATATTTGGTTATGTAATCAATTGCTAACGATCTGGATACTGGATTAAATTGGTTTTAAAACAAAAAGCTAACAAAAAAATAAAACCCTAAATATTAATTTCTTTATCATTTACATTACCTTGATTTTAAGTGTTTTATATTTCTTTTCAATTTATTCTATCTTAAAATTTAAAAATTGTACCATATAGGGAGTTAAAAACTAGTTACTTTAAAAGGTATAAATTATTAATCAAAAAGCAACAATTTTCATAATATAGGACAAACAAAACCAAGTGTGACTTTTAAACCATGAAAACATCATTTTATTAGTATTTCCTTAATAATTTTAGTGAAAAATTTATCTCAGGTTTTTAATTTAGTGAAGAATTCACCTCTCCCTCACACTTAAGATCGTGCAATGCACTCACTTGCACAAAATTACACTTATAAAAGTATGGGAAAGACAAATAATAGTAAATAGGAAGAAGAATGATGTTACTTGTAAGTAAATTGTATAGTTGCAGAAGTTGAATTTGAAGAACACGCGCCCAATCACCCAATTTATTCAAATAATCTCTAATAAAAAGGAAATAAATAAGTTCTTCTTTATTAACGAGTGATAAGCTTGACTCGACCCCATTTAAATTTTATCTTAGTGGGGTTTAACTTCCCCCACACTTATCGGGCGACATATAAAATCTTTGGAAAATGTTCCACGAATTAGTAAGGTGAGCCAATCATTAACATCGTGGGTTGTATGAAGTTCGGGAGTTCTCCGTTCTCTTTCACGTAGAACCCTTGTACAACCCAACTTTTGGAAGACGTATCACACTTAAAATCTGATTGGGACACCCGAATGTACCCCTCGGTTATGCTAATATCAAAAGGACCACTATAAACCATCTTCTCCAAACTATATACCGTGTGATGCCCACATGCATACGAATAATCATTTATATCGGGAACCTCAATATGTGCAATTGATCCTCTATTTTCTTTAATGTTTTTGGACTCAACCTCTATCCTTAATTCAGCTAGCTCAGTCGTAGGCTCGTAACCATTAGCCATCAAAACAGCTAACACATCCTCTTCTTTATCCATAACAACCTCATTTATACCATTAAGCGAGCAAGTTTGTAACTCGGAAAATTCTTGAAAAAGTTCAAAAAGTGGATCTAAATGAGTAGTTTGTTTAACAACCGGTGAATCTATCCTTAACATGGCAGCACTTTCCACTAACCTAGTGTTTTTTAGCAATCCGTACACCTCAAAATTAAGATAAGAATCATCTTCTTCATCATCAGAAGAATCCTATTTGATCGGATGGAATTCATCATCGTCTTCATTATCTGAAAGATCCCAATCTATACTTGGTGATTCTTCATCTAAAATTTCTACTGACATAGGTGGTGAAATGGTAGGCTGTGTAGTTATTGGTTGTGGTATTGGAATAGATTCCGTCATACTTAATTGTTCTAGGTATGAATCGGTAGGTAGTTGTGTATTAGATGGGGTACTTGAATGTTTTACTTCCGGATTTGTGCCACATTGTAAAGATCCATAAAAACACGGGCAAAATCCTTCGGCTATCATCCTCTCTTCTATCGACATGTTTCTAGAACTAACTCCAATCTCCTCTACCTCCTCTTTTTTTTCAGAACATCTTATCTCATCACCTTCTTCTTCTTCTTCCTCAAATGGATTGGTGTTGACTATTTCAAACTCTTCCTCATCACTAGTCCAATAATACGCATTTGATTTGGAAATATATGGTTTGGCAATTTTCATATTTTAAGTTGGAACCTTTTCCTTCACTTTTCTCACGTATTCATTCCATTCTAATATAGATTGTATTTGTTTATATGAAAATGGAGCAGCCTTATATTCAGCCTCATTTTCTTTAATAAACTCTCTAGTCATTTTCATAAAAGTTCTCTCTTCTTTTGTCTTTATTGGTTGTTTCATATTTTTAACATAAGATTTGAGATTTAAATTTTAGAATGGAGATTTTAATAATAGGAGGAATTAAGATTTGAATGAGAAAATAATTTAAGTAACTAAATAATAACTAAATAGAATAGATATTAAGTAATAAAATATAAATGGCCTATAAATAAATTAAATAACAACTTTTATCGCTAACAACAAAATATAAATATAAATTAGATTATTGAATCTTTCATGTCCAAATGGCCGTCAACGTCTAGGTTCAAGCAGGAGCCTTTAAATCGGAACCCCAACAACCATTCCCTAAAGGAGGAGAGTCACCACTCATTCAAGAAATATCAATAACCAACTTATATCCAAATATTCGTATTTACCGCGCTCCCCAGCTGCGGCGCCAAAAAATTGATGTGTCAAAAGTGTGTGCATTAGTGTTTAACTTATCTTTCAACTTTTAAATTTATAAAACCTTTATTTTACTTTTAACACCCTATGTGATACCCCGTACTAAATCATCATGTACGGACCATCAACAACAGGATCATTACAAGGTCAAACACTATATGCTATTTCAAAATACGTTTGCATTCATGGTAAAAGGTGACATCATAACTAACGTCAAATATTTTACATCAAAAGTATGCTTCTATGAATAGAAGCAAAGATAATAGTGCGTGACCCTTAGGTCGTTACAAATCATAGTTTCAAAAGTAATAATGTTTACGAATGCAAGATAAACGTTCATGCGGTGACATCTCTAGAGCAGCGGGTGTCTACAGCAAGACTAGTACAATAGCGGAAGAAACCTTAAGCACCTGAGAAAAACATGCTTAAAAACGTCAACACAAAGGTTGGTGAGCTATAGTTTAAGTATAACAGTAATGTAAAGTAGGCTACGAAATTTCAGTGCTACAAAGAGCGTTTCAAAACAGTATGTAAAGTATATGTTTAACCGTAGGCACTTGGTAACTAAATTAACGTTTATAACCCCCTGAAAGTACACTTGGCGAGTGCGTATATTTACAAAGTATTAAACACCCGTTAAATGCTAGCGCTACTAGCCCGAGTGGGGATGTCAAACCCTATGGATCCATATCTAAGATTCGCGTTCACCGGTTCAAAAACCAATGACTAAACGTTACCGAGCTAAAGGGAATGTTTATGCCGTTGTATAACCCACACATATATAAGCTTAATTACTCATGCCTAGTATGTAAAACCTAAAATGCGCATGTATTTTCAGTTCCCAAAATAGTTAAAGTAAAAAGGGATGGTATAACTCACAGTGGTAAAGTAGTAGTAAAGTTGAGTCGGGAAGTAAGCAAGTGTGTAGGTCCGGAAAGTCCTCAACCTAAGTCAAATATTACTAAGTCAGTAAATCGTCCCAAAAGGTTTAAATGTATGTAAATTAGGTCTTAAGGGTCATCATCATTCATCATCAAACAAAAAGTATAAAGTAAGTTTCGTTCTAGAAAAGAGTTTAAAACAAATGCTGAATTCGATCAGTCACCACGGCCTCTATACCTACTAAAATAAGGTGAGACCAGTGGCCATGGCTCCGTATATAAGTCCTTTAGTTTCTGTAAAAATTCCAGAACCAAACTCGTCTTCGTTTGACCATGGCTACGGTTTAAGTGCGAGTAGGTCAGAATTTTTAGCACAACGTTAAAAGGACATAGTGACGTTCGGAGGGCCATAGATCCTAAACCGTAACTCGGATTAAGATGAGTCTTAAACAAAAAATTATATAATCGAACAGAGCTAACTGAAAATCAAATTTACAGTAGCCTAGGTATTCTGATCAGTTCCAGAAAACAATAAAGAGTAGGTTCTGGTGGGTTCTTGGTGCTTGATGTTCATCACGGTTCTCATCCTTGATGCATATAGCTTCAAGTGTACAACTCGTTGATGTGTTTATATCATCTTTACCAAGTTTTGACCATCATAACACTAATGCAAGTCTAAGATATGTAGCACAACTTAATTAAGTGTTGTAAGTAGTTTGATGAACCAAAGTTACATCAAGATCTTAGATTTATCACATACATGAGTTATAAAAGTAATATTGAACTATAAACTTGAAAGTAAACTAACTAATCAAGATCTTAAGTTGTAGAACATAGTTCTTAGTTAGATCTTGAAGATCCAAGACCCAAAAGTCTAGATCTAAAGTTATTAAATTAAATCCTAAGTTATAAGACATAAATCTTTACTTTCATGAATCCATAAGTTATAAAACTTAGATTTGCATCTTGTAAAGTGTATGTAAGCTTTCAAGCTTTTGTTTATGACAAAATAAGTAGACCATAAGCTATAGAACTTAGATCCATCACAAGTATATGAAGTTGTAACTAGAAAGTTAAACTTCCATGTTCTTGAACTTACAAAGTTAACTTTAGTTCAAGAAAGTATGAGATCAAGATTAACTGGTAATACTTGACCAAATCACAACTTTAAAGTACATAAAATGAAGAAGTAAGTTAAATCTATAAGTAATAAGTTCATGGTTGTTCATACTTTAAAGATTCAAGCCAAAGCTTTGATCTTTAAGAATGTAAACTTTAAGTTTACAAACATGTATCACAAGTATGATTTTAACACTTATGAACTTACAATCTTTTAAAACATTAAGTGTAGAACATAAACTATGAAGTTTTGTTCTTGTATGTTCTTGTATGAACAAGATAAAATGATGAACAAACTAGAGAGTTTGATTCTTAATTACAAGTAAGTATATAACAATAACAAAAGAACAAGTAATTTATCAACAACAAGAACAAGTAACAAAATAACAAATGATGATGATGCTTATGTTTGGTTCAGTTTTAAGACAAGGGAGAGAAGGAGAAAAGTTTAAAAAGAACTCACAACTTGAGAGAAAACTTTGAGAGAAAATGTGAAGTATTTTATGTGTGTGTGAAGTGAAATGAAACAAGTGAATAAGTAAACACAAAAAAAGAAAAGTGAGCTCCCTCCTAGCATCCTTGGCCGACGGTTTACAAAAGGGGAGGGGGAGGGATTAGTCCACTAGTTTCATGCATGTAAAGGCTCAAAAAATGGTAATAAGGTGCATGGTGTTGGAATATTCTGTAAGTGAACTTGTAACTAGATTCCATATGCACTTACTAACTAGTTAAGTCTTAATAGACTACTTACAACAAAAGGGCTCCTAAATTAATCCATTAAGAATGTAGGGTGGGCTTCTAAGTCCATTAGCATTAATAAAAGCCCAAGTTCAAGTAGTTAACAAAGTAATCCAATAAAAGCCCAAGTAATTAACTAGTAACCTTAGTTAATTAAAAATGATTAATAAAACTTAATCATGAGTGTAAATAATATCCAAAATATTATTCGTGTAAAGTTCGTGTGTCACAAAGACGTGTCGGCAATTAATGGTCAATTGCGGTAACAAGTAAATGTATATAAACAATACATTCATAAAATCACAAGTATTAATAATAAATATTAATAAGTAAATTCTGGAAAATCCAGGGTCGTTACATTACCCACCTGTTAAAGAAAATTTCGTCCCGAAATTTTAAGCTGAGGTAGATGGAGGAGTTGGGAAAAGGTGAGGATACTTCTGCATCATTTGATCCTCTCTCTCCCAAGTAAACTCAGGTCCTCGTTTGGCATTCCACCGTACTCAGATGAACGGAATCTTGTTGTGTTTCAAAGTTTTGACCTCACGGTCCATAATTTCAATAGGCTCTTCCATGAAGTGGAGTTTGTCGTCAATCGTAAGTTCCTCCAAAGGTATGACATGTTCCGGTTCAGCAAGACACTTCTTCAAATTCGATACATGAAAAGTAGGATGAACTGAGCTCAATTGTGCTGGTAGATCCAAACGGTATACAACAGGTCCAACACGTTCCAAGATTTCAAAAGGACCAATATATCGCGGGTTTAACTTTCCGCGCTTTCCAAAATGAATCACACCTTTCCAAGGTGCAACCTTCAACATTACACGGTCACCGACGTTGAATTCAAAGTCGTTACGTTTACGGTCAGCATAACTCTTTTGATGATTGCGGGCAGTCTTAAGTCTCGCTTGAATCTGAACAATCTTCTCTGTTGTTTCATTGACTACCTCGGGTCCGGTGATTTGCTTTTTGCCTACTTCGGCCCAACAAATAGGAGATCGGAATTTGCGGCCATACAACGCTTCAAAAGGTGTGGCATTAATACTTGAGTGATAACTGTTGTTGTAAGAAAATTCGGCGAGTGGCAAATGCCTTTCCCAGGCCTTTCCAAAATCAATAACACATGCACACAACATGTCTTCCAAGGTCTGAATCGTTCGTTCACTTTGACCGTCGGTCTGTGGGTGATAAGCAGTACTCATGTCGAGATGAATTCCCATGGCTTCTTGCAAAGAACGCCAAAATCTAGAAGCAAAACGGGGGTCGCGATCTGAGATGATCGATAAAGGTACACCATGACGAGATACAACCTCTTTGATGTATAGTTGAGCGAGTCTCTCCATCGTATCCGTTTCCTTCATGGCTAAGAAGTGTGCAGATTTGGTAAGACGGTCAACGATAACCCAGATTGTATCGTATCCGCCCACCGTCTTTGGTAGCTTAGTGATGAAATCCATTGTGATCCTTTCCCACTTCCATTGCGGGATTTCCGGTTGTTGAAGTTACCCAGAAGGTCTTTGATGTTCGGCCTTAACTTTCGAACAAGTCAAACACTTACCAACATAAGTTGCAACGTCCTTCTTAAGATTGGGCCACCAATACTGTTCCTTAAGATCGTGGTACATTTTGCCCGCTCCGGGATGAATCGAATATCTCGACTTGTGTACTTCATCAAGTGCAAGGTTCCGTAGATCTCCATAACAGGGTACCCAAATTTTTCCGGCATAACATCGGAGTCCAGTCTCCCTAACCTTGAATCGAGAGACAAGTATGTTCAAGGGTTCATGAGATATATTCTCCTCTTTGAGAGCCTCATCTTGGGCTACTCGGATCTGGCTGTTGAGATTTGAATGAATGGTGATATTCAGTGCCCGAACACGAAGAGGTGCCATCCTTTCCTTTTGGCTCAAAGCATCAGCTACAACATTGGCCTTGCCATGGTGATAACGAAGTTCACAATCATAGTCGTTCAGCATCTCGATCCATCGACGCTGTCTCATATTCAGTTGATTTTGATCAAAGATGTGTTGGAGGCTTTTATGATCGGTGAAAATAGTGCTCTTTGTTCCATAAAGATAGTGTCTCCACAGTTTTAATGCAAAGACAACAGCTCCAAGCTCGAGATCGTGAGTAGTGTAATTTTGCTCGTGAACTTCAGTTGATGAGAGGCGTAAGCGATAACCTTTGTGCGTTGCATCAGTACATAACCAAAACCACTCTTCGAAGCATCGCAATAAACGACGAAATCGTCACTGCCTTCAGGAAGTGATAAGATAGGTGCGGTGGTTAACTTCTTCTTCAAGGTTTGAAATGCAGATTCCGGTTCAGGTTCCCAAATGAACTTCTTCCCTTTGTGAGTCAGCGCGATCAAAGGACGCGCAATCAGGGAGAAACCTTCAATAAATCTTCGGTAATAACCGGCGAGGCCTAAAAATTGGTGAATGTGCGTCGGAGTAGTGGGGGTTTCCCACTTGCTGATAGCTTCAATCTTGGCGGGATCAACTTTGATACCCTGGTCGCTCACAACATGACCCAGAAATTGGACTTCCTTCAACCAAAATTCACACTTGGAGAATTTCGCATAAAGTTGCTCTTGTCTCAAGAGTTCAAGCACTAATCGAAGATGTTGCTCATGCTCTTCTTCTCTCTTGGAGTATATGAGGATATCATCTATGAAGATGATAACGAACTTATCCAGGTATGGATTGCAGACACGATTCATGAGATCCATGAACACGGCAGGTGCGTTGGTTAAACCGAATGGCATCACGAGAAACTCATAATGACCATAACGAGTTCTGAATGCAGTCTTCATCACATCGCTTTCTTTCACCCTCAACTGGTGATAACCAGATCGTAAATCGATCTTAGAGTAAACGCTCGATCCTTGTAGTTGATCGAAAAGATCGTCAATTCGGGGAAGAGGATACCGATTCTTGATCGTCAATTTGTTGAGTTCACGTTAGTTGATACACATGCGGAAGGATCCGTCCTTCTTCTTCACAAACAAAACAGGTGCGCCCCAAGGCGAGAAACTTGGTTGGATGAATCCACGGTCTAGCAGTTCTTGTAGTTGGCTTTGCAACTCTTGCATTTCGGAAGGTGTGAGTCGATAAGGTGCGCAAGCTACAGGTGCAGCTCCTGGCACTAAATCAATTTGAAACTCTACTGCTCTCGGTGGTGGTAATCCAGACAATTCTTCCGGAAAGACATCGTAAAACTCGTTCAAAATTCGAACATCGTTCACACTCTTCACCTTGGTTTCTAATATTTTCACATGTGCTAGCACGGCAAGACGTCCTTTCTTCATGATCTTTTGCGCTTTCACGCAACTAATGAGGTTCAGCTTCGAGGTACATCTCTCTCCGTAAATGATCAGTGGCTCACCATCTCCTTGTGGTATACGAAGAGCTTTATCTCCATAGATAATGTTGGCCCTTATCTTGGTCAACCAATCCATACCGACGATCACGTCAAAACTTCCCAATTTGATGGGTATCAAATCAATTTCGAAATCTGCACCAGCTATGTTGATAATAGCTCCTCGACTAATATGGTCAACTTTCTCAAGTTTTCCATTGGCTACCTCTACAAGCATACTTTCCTTTAACGGGACTAACGACCAATTAAACTTATCGCAAAAGTGTCTACATACATAACTTCTATCCGCACCAGTATCAAATAGGACAGAAGCTAATAGATTGTTGATAGTGAATATACCTGTCACCAAGTTGGGGCTCTCATGGGCGTCCCTTGCATTAACATTAAAAGCTCTGCCACGCAGTGGTCCGCCGTCTTTTCGCTTATTGGGGCACGCATTTATGAAATGGCCCGTCTGTCCGCATTCGTAGCACTTTTTCGGTCCATTGGGGTTCGCCTTCACATTCAGAGTGGTGACCTTGCAGTCCTTACCGATATATTCAGTCCGTTGACACTTTTTACAAACCACATTACAATACCCGGTATGGTGCTTATAGCACCTCTTGCACTGTGGTAGAGTACCCTTGTAGTTGGGGTTCGAGTTGGTGTTCGGATTGGGATTCCCACCGTTGTTGTTTCCTTTGAAACCCTCATATCACTTCACCGGGTTTTGATCATAGGCTCTACCCTTGTTGTTATCCTACTTACGCTTATCACTACTACCCACTTCGGACTTAGCCTTCTCCGATTCATAGATGATGATTTGGTTCATTAAAGTATGCGCCATGCGCATTGCCTCCGGGACATTAGGTGGCTTAGACGAGGTGACATTTCCCTTAATGAACTTAGGAAGTCCCCACAAGTATCTCTCCATTCGCTTGAATTCCAGGGTGACCATGGTAGGACACATCAGGGCTAGTTCCAAATACCTACGATTATACCCATCGAGATCGTTCCCCACAACCTTCAACTGCATAAACTCAATCTCCATCTTCTGTATCTCAATTCTCGGACAATACTCTTCAATCATGGCCGCTTTGAATTCTTCCCATGGCGTGGCATACGCCTCATCAATACCCTTGGCTTGAGCCATTGTGTTCCACCAAGTGAGGGCGCCATCCGCCAGTGTACAAGAGGCATATTTTGTCTTGTTTGCCTCTGAGCAGTTGCTAACTCGAAATACAGATTCTAGTTTTTCAAACCACCTAGTGAGACCAACTGGCCCCTCCGTTCCACTAAAGTTATGAGGCTTGTAGCTTTGGAACTCTTTATACGTGCATCCATTACGAATGGGCTAAATAATCGGTGGCGGTGGGGCTTGGGGTTGCATTTCTGCAATGGCTGCGGCTACCATTTCGGCAATCATTTCCTCGATTTGGGCTGTGGTCGGTGTTGATCTTCCGTTGGCCATGATGTTCTAAATAAAAATTTTGACTCAAGTCAAAATCCAGTATTCAAATAGTAATAATACTGTATATGGTAACCAACATGGAATCAACACATCACATGTTTTTTAAGTAATGCAACCAGGTACAAATACCACAGAATCATCATACAGTAACGTAAATAAAACATCGTGCAAGAATTAAATAACGCAAAGTTCCATTCATTAATAATAAGTTGCATACATCTGTATAAGTTCGTACAATACATAAGTAAAACATAAAACTACAACTAGATTACATAATGAAATCTACTAAAAAAGCCCTACGGTGACGGTGGGTGTAGGATGTCCAATACATGAGACATCTGGTCCTCGAGCTCAGCTACCCGAGCACGGAGGATCTCCACCTCCCTTGTCAGTTCCTCGACAGTGGGAGATGGTGGGGTAGGCCGTGCGGTCGGTATGGCTGGTGCTGGTGGAGCTGGTGGTGCAGACGGTCCGGCTCCAAAAGTAGAGGCTGCTAAGCGGTAAGGCTTACGGATGAAGGGATCAGCAAGATACGGCACAAGCCGCTTTCGGGCGGTAACCCTACGACGCCGACCATATACGTCAGTGAATGCTCGAACTCCATTAATCCCTGGAATGATGGTACCATCGAAACGGTACCGCTTCTTCGGTGGGGTGGAGGGTAGCTGTACAGGTGCATCATCAGGGTCCTCATCAGAATCATCGTCACTGGAGTCGTCTGAGGAGGTGTCGTCAGATAAAGAGTCAGTGGAGGATGGGTCATCCAAATCATGCGGAGGTGGCTGCATGGGTGGTTGTACTGGCTCTCCTCGAGCGGCCATCATCTGTCGGTATCTGATGGGTCCGATCGGTACGAGACGTCCATCAGGAGCGCGTCGGCACCAATGGCGATACTGATTACGGAATGGACCTTCCCCAAATTTCGCGGGAATCACAACACCACCGGGATGGTGCTGTGGCTCCTGAGGTCTTAGGGCAAGTGGAGCTGGAATCTCTGGGGGGTCCTCAGCTCCATCAGAGGTAACCACTGGGGCAGGTGCATGACTACTGGCACCAGAGGATGAAGCGCCAGGGTCACTGGTGGGTGTCGACGACGGCATCTGGGAATCGGCAACAATGGTTGGTGAAGTGGCTGATGAGTCTGTGTCGCTGTCCAAAATGATGACAGGTGGAATATCTGACATCTGAATAAGGAAAAATAAATTTTCCATGTCAGTAAGTCATAAAGCAAGCACGTATTAGGCCAAGTAACTACAACAGTCTAGATCATGTGTAACAGTAAGTAGCATGGCAATAACAACAAGTATCATGCAATCGAAAGCAGATAATAGCATGCAGTAGTGAAATCATGTAATAGCATACGGCATATAGTAGTAAAAGTAAGCAGCAGCATGCAGCAAGTTCTGCAGAAATAAGTAAACTAGCAAGTTGTAGATTAGTCCTATTAGTGAATCCTATTCGGGTCAGTCCAGACTCACTAATGCAACCTAATTCCCTACAACCAATGCTCTGATACCAAATGTGATGCCCCGTACTAAACCATCATGTACGGACCATCAACAACAGGATCATTACAAGGTCAAACACTATATGCTATTTCAAAATACGTTTGCATTCATGGTAAAAGGTGACGTCATAACTAACGTCGAATGTTTTACATCAAAAGTATGCTTCTATGAATAGAAGCAAAGATAATAGTGCGTGACCCTTAGATCGTTACAAATCATAGTTTCAAAAGTAATAATGTTTATGAATGCAAGATAAACGTTCATGCGGTGACATCTCTAGAGCAGCGGGTGTCTATAGCAAGACTAGTACAACAGCGGAAGCAACCTTAAGCACCTGAGAAAAACATGCTTAAAACGTCAACACAAAGGTTGGTGAGCTATAGTTTAAGTATAACAGTAATGTAAGGTAGGCCACGAGATTTCAGTGCTACAAAGAGCGTTTCAAAACAGTATGTAAAGTATACGTTTAACCGTGGGCACTTGGTAACTAACTTAACATTTATAACCCCCTGAAAGTACACTTGGCGAGTGCGTATGTTTACAAAGTATTAAACACTCATTAAATACTAGCACTACTAGCCCGAGTGGGGATGTCAAACCCTATGGATCCATATCAAAGATTCGCGTTCACCGGTTCAAAAACCAATGACTAAACGTTACCGAGCTAAAGGGAATGTTTATGCCGTTGTATAACCTACACATATATAAGTTTAAGTACTCATGCCTAGTATGTAAAACATAAAATACGCATGTATTTTCAGTTCCCAAAATAGTTAAAGTAAAAAGGGATGCTATAACTCACAGAGGTAAAGTAGTAGTAAAGTTGAGTCGGGAAGTAAGCAAGTGTGTAGGTCCAGAAAGTCCTCAACCTAAGTCAAATATTACTAAGTCAGTAAATCGTCCCAATAGGTTTAAATGTATGTAAATTAGGTCTTAAGGGTCATCATCATTCATCATCAAACAAAAAGTATAAAGTAAGTTTCGTTCTAGAAAATAGTTTAAAACAAAGGCTGAATTCGATCAGTCACCACGGCCTCTATACCTACTAAAATAAGGTGAGACCAGTGGCCATGGATCCGTATATAAGTCTTTTAGTTGCAGTAAAAATTCCAGAACCAAACTCGTCTTCGTTTGACCGTGGCGACGGTTTAAGTGCGAGTAGGTCAGAATTTCAGCACAACGTTAAAAGGACATAGTGACGTTCGGAGGGCCATAGATTCTAAACCGTAACTCGGATTAAGACAAATCTTAAATGAAAAATTATCTACTTGAACAGAGATAACTGAAAATCAACTTTACAGTAGCCTAGGTATTCTGATCAGTTCCAGAAAACAGTAAACAGTAGGTTCTGGTGGGTTCTTGGTGCTTGATGTTCATCACGGTTCTCATCCTTGATGCATATAGCTTCAAGTGTACAACTCGTTGATGTGTTTACATCATATTTACCAAGTTTTGACCATCATAACACTAATTCAAGTCTAACATATGTAGCACAACTCAATTAAGTGTTGTAAGTAGTTTGATGAACCAAAGTTACATCAAGATCTTAGATTTATCACATACATGAGTTATAAAAGTAATATTGAACTACAAACTTGAAAGTAAACTAACTAATCAAGATCTTAAGTTGTAGAAAATAGTTCTTAGTTAGATCTTGAAGATCCAAGACCCAAAAGTCTAGATCTAAAGTTATTAAATTAAATCCTAAGTTATAAGACATAAATCTTTACTTTCATGAATCCATAAGTTATAAAACTTAGATTTGCATCTTGTAAAGTGTATGTAAGCTTTCAAGCTTTTGTTTATGAAAAAATAAGTAGATCATAATCTATAGAACTTAGATCCATCACAAGTATATGAAGTTGTAACTAGAAAGTTAAACTTCCATGTTCTTGAACTTACAAAGTTAACTTTAGTTCAAGAAAGTATGAGATCAAGATTAACTAGTAATACTTGACCAAATCACAACTTTAAAGTACATAAAATGAAGAAGTAAGTTAAATCTACAAGTAATAAGTTCATGGTTGTTCATACTTTAAAGATTCAAGCCAAAGCTTTGATCTTTAAGAATGTAAACTTTAAGTTTACAAACATGTATCACAAGTATGATTTTAACACTTATGAACTTACAATCTTTTAAAACATTAAGTGTAGAACATAAACTAGGAAGTTTTGTTCTTGTATGAATAAGATAAAATGAAGAACAAACTAGAGAGTTTGATTCTTAATTACAAGTAAGTATATAACAATAACAAAAGAACAAGTAATTTATCAACAACAAGAACAAGTAACAAAATAACAAATGATGATGATGCTTATTTTTGGTTCGGTTTTAAGACAAGGGAGAGAAGGAGAAAAGTTTGAAAAGAACTCACAACTTGAGAGAAAACTTTGAGAGAAAATGTGAAGTATTTTGTGTGTGTGTGTGTGAAGTGAAATGAAACAAGTGAATAAGTAAACACAAAAAAAAAAGTGAGCTCCCTCCTAGCATCCTTGGCCGACGGTTTACAAAAGGGGAGGGGGGAGGGATTAGTCCACTAGTTTCATGCATGTAAAGGCTCAAAAAGATGGTAATAAGGTGCATGGTGTTGGAATATGGTGTAAGTGAACTTGTAACTAGATTCCATATGCACTTACTAACTAGTTAAGTCTTAATGGACTACTTACAACAAAAGGGCTCCTAAATTAATCCATTAAGAATGTAGGGTGGGCTTCTAAGTCCATTAGCATTAATAAAAGTCCAAGTTCAAGTAGTTAACAAAGTAATCCAATAAAAGCCCAAGTAATTAACTAGTAACCTTAGTTAATTAAAAATGATTAATAAAACTTAATCATGAGTGTAAATAATATCCGAAATATTATTCGTGTAAAGTTCGTGTGTCACAAAGACGTGTCGGGCAATTAATAGTCAATTGCGGTAACAAGTAAATATATAAACAATACATTCATTAAATCACAAGTATTAATAATAAATATTAATAAGTAAATGCTGGAAAATCCAGGGTCGTTACACCCTAACGAGCAACAAAACCCAATCAGATTTAGTATTTTAGGATATCCTCCCAAGAGAGCATAGATGCATTTTAAAGTTGGTTTATTATGTACTCTAGCTCTTATTAAAGAACTAGAAGTAGGATATTTAGGTTTTCGGTTGTTGTTTAGGTTTATTATCTCTAAGGAAAGAGACAACTGAAAGTACGTTCTTAATGAATTAAGTAAAAAATAATAAGCAAGAAATAAGATTTAAAATAAACAATTATAAACAAAAGCAGTTACATGAACGAATAACTTGTACCGGAATCATATTAGGAACGTTTCATGACTTATATTAACACAAGGTAAAATAATAATCATAGACCAACTATTATCCCTAATTAGGTTAAGATAAGTGTTGCATATTATTTAATAGGTAGGACTTAAAGCATATGCTATTCACATGATGTGCATGACTAACATCTCAATTTGTAGTGTTTAATTCAATTGCATGATACATATTAATCTTATGATGCGGACTAACATGCAAATAGACTGATAAATTATATAAGCTATTAAATGGCAAGTAGATCAACTCAAGTTACTAGCTGAAAGTTAATTGTTACTTAATTCTCATGCAATCATTAATCAAACATATCCAACCAGAGGATCTTCGACTAAGCCTAACAATATTAAACTCTATTTTAAAAGTGTAACTCAAATTCAAAATATTTATCACTAACACTGTTGTTTAACTTAGTTGCATGCAATTTAATTTAACAAGTTTGATTGACTAGTTATAAATAAGTAGCATGAATCGAATAATAGATCATTGGATTAAGTACTAATCAATCCTAAAATCAATTTATTTAATCATTAAGCATGGCAAACAAGCATATTAAAACAAAGCAGATTCAAAATAGTTTAATAATCATCACAGAAACTTAGTTTACACAGATATGGAAAAAACTAGAAACTGTACGGATATAAGCACGAAGTCGGTGACTTTTTTCCAGTCAAGCCGGCATCTTGGACTGTTGATGCCGGCTGCTTCATCTGATTCCCAGACAAAGTTGTTTTCGTCCACTTAACCACTATGAAGGTTTAGTTCATAGTGGAAAACGAACAGATAACAAAAACAGTAATTAAAGTGCAATAGATAAAGTAAATAGATAGAGTCATGTACCTTTAAAAGGTAAATGAAAAGAGAACCTTTATTAATAACTTGATAGCTTGATTACAACTTGAAATTGAAACCCTAATCTAGGAGTTTTCATTTTTTGGTATAAACTTTAAGAGAAAAACGAAAAGTACCGTAAAGCATATCTAAAACTGAAACAAAAGGCTTCTATTTATAGTTTCAGATTCGGGACCCAAGCCGGCAGCTTCATTGGGAAGTCGGCGGCTTCACTTAGGCGATTACTCCTTCTGCAAGTTTAACGTAGTCAGAAAGTTAAATAACGTGTATCTTCTTTAGGCCAAGTCGGCGGATTTAGGGCCAAGCCGGTGGCTTCACTGATCTGCAATATTTTTGATTTCATTTCCTTTTTAGCTTTTTCTTGGTCTTTAAGAACACGAAACTGAATTAAGCTGGCGGCTTCATTGGGAAGCCGGTTGCTTAATTTTGATTTCTTGATTTCTGGTATTTTCTACAGGATTCTGGAACTTTCTAGATTTTTATCACCAAGCCGGGGGCTTCAGGCCATCATGTCGGCGGCTTTATCTCACAATATGTAGTTTTTAACTGTTTTTTATCCTGTTTAATACATAACTTAAACAAAAAACATTAGAAATACCTTATTCCCATTTTTACCCATTTTAGTGTGTTTTAGTATCTAAATGACTTTAAAATAATAAGATAACTCCTTAAAATGTTATCAAAATTCTGTATAATTTAGGAGTTATCAGAAACGTATGAAACTAGAGAGAATTCATTCCACAGCTTGCATGATCTCATTACATAACGGTGGATATCATTACTAACTAGGGAGTCTTGGTGCCCTATATATAACCCTCTTCTATAAGACACTCTCGAAAGCATAGAAACATGTTTCACTCATTTCCAGAGTACTAACAATCTCCCCCATGAGTTAAGCGAGTTTCAAACAAAATTCCCTATGTAAAAACATACAAAATTACATGGAAAAGAATTAACTAACACTAACTAACCCCACCTACGAATGATGTACGGCACATCACTAACTTCGTGTAATAGATAGAAACCCGGGCTAGTTGTAAGTGGACTATTTTGCCCTTATGGTTTTATTATGTGTCTTTTAGTACTTATATTTCAGTTAAGTGCTTAGTGTTATCTGATAGTTTGGTTACGACCAGTTTGTGACAAGGTTCACAGAAAATGTTTGTTTATCTAATTTGGATTTTGTTAGGGCCACCTAACAAGGTACGAAAGATATCAAATAACTGGTAAATACTCGTGTGTTGTGGGGTATGAGTTTTTTCCCAAATAAGTGTTATGTTTCAGATCTCTTCTTTCACTTTCTAGACATTTCACCAAAACTACTCCCCGTACCTAACTATCATCACTTCTCAAACCCTAAATCTCGAGATCTCGATTTGATACTTGATTTTTGTTAGAAATCGATTCCTTGTATTGTTGTGAATGTAACCAGGTAAGATTCGTGTGTTTTCATGCTTGAATCTATGTCAAATTGGGTTTTAAAGTTAGCTTTTTGTCAAAATGAGATTTGATGTCAAAATTGGTACAATTTGATGTTGTTTGTGTTTAAAATTTGTGGGTTTATTGTAACATCCCGCATTTTTCCGTTAAATTATTTTTTAACGCCGTCTTTTTCTTTTTAGATAATATTCCTCGTATCTAGATTCGTAACCTCCGTTAGCTAACATTCTAAATATTCTCGTTATCGGATTTTAATATCTTCCGTTAATACGCGTTTTAAAATATTCCGTTTAGGTATTTTCCGCACCCGACTACAAACTCGAGGGACTAAAATTGACACGGGGCAAACTAGTTGACTAGGTCACCTAGTCCACCCCAATCACCACCATTCAACCATCTCCCTCTCTCTCTCTTTCTCTCTAGCAAGAACACACCCAATTTCCAAATTCATTCAATCATCATCTAAATTCGATCTAGGAGGCTTACAACAAAATAAACTACATATTCGTGATCCTCTCTTCATCCTCTTCATTTTGGTACCAACTTCATCTCATTTGGGTAACTTTCTAAAATCACTAGATTTTTGTGTTCTTGATGTTTTTAACTTATAAAGTTGTTAATTAGTGACTATGGCTCAAGTCTAACATGAATATATGATTTATATGTTCGATTTCGTTATTTTTGATAACTAGCATGAACTTGAAAGTTTGGTGTGTTTGATTTATGATTTGGATGCTTAAATGTTGTTAACATGTTAAAGTGCAAGTATTAGATGTGTTCCTAGTGCCACTAGCTTCAATTTGATGTGTAGGTTGATTTGTAAAACTTCATAAACTTGATTAGTGATTTTGGTGATTTTGGATTAGGGTTTGATAAGCTTTATATGAACTTTTGGTGCATCAAATGCTATGAATTGTTGTTGATAAGTGTTTAGTTGCAATGTGTGTTTGATTACCTACGAAACGGCATATCATACATGTAAATTGGTTGCCCGAATCATGAAATGCGTTTTTAGAACTTGAAACTTTGATTATGAACGTTTAATGCAGTTTTGGGTTGTTGTAAGTGTTGAATTGCTTGATGAAATGTGTCTAGGTGTTTTCCTCGTCAAATTACCTTTCCGATGATATAAGATACATGTTCTAATTGTTTACGGATCATAAAATGTGGTTATTTGGTTTTTAGCTCGTGCATACTTGGGAAAAACAGAAACAGACCTGCACAGATGGTGGCGCGGCGCGCCCCATCCCCGCGCGGCGCGCAGATGTGCCTGGTCAGATTCTGACCTCCTCGTCCCATTTCACGTGAAATGTTTGATGACCTACGGACCTCCGATTCACATGAAACTTGTTTTAATATACTTGTATATGAATAATTAGCATAGAAAATTTGTCCGGGACCCGACCCGAACGTGTTGACTTTTGTTGACTTTGACCCGACCAAGTTTGACTTTTTGTCAAACTTAACCAATTAATTATGCAATCTTTCTAACATGATACTATACTTGTATCTTGCATGAAACTTGACAATTTTCTTCACATGCTACATAATCGAGTCGTAACGAGCCATAGGACTAATTGAACAACTTTGACCTTTCGTGACTATCGTTATTGATACAACCTAATTGTTTAGGTCGAGACTAGCATTGTTCTTTGCACGTTTACTCGTTGAAGTACTTTATTAACTCTTGCGCTCAAGGTGAGATCATAGTCCCACTTTTTCAATCACTTTTATTCTTTACATCGTGGGCTGAGAAACACATACATTTCATACTTATTTACTTTTCATGCTTTTACATGGTGAACAAATACGAATACAAAGATGCATACGAGTTTGAACAAAAGTCCTCAATCCAATTATCATTAGTTCCACTTGCAGGGTGTAAGTGTAAGCGTGTAATTATGTTGTGTGGCCATACGGGTTTAACAAACCCTCATTCAGACGGTTCGCTACCGTTAGTGAATGAAATATAATTTCAACAATGTATAGTGTAAGTTCTAACACTAAATTCAAAATTCAGAGGGAAGATTCGGTTAAGCCTTGATAATTGGGTGCTCGTGATACAAATACTATTTTGGAATGTGAACGATTCTGGTTGAGCAATTCTTAAAGAACCTTGTGGTTCAATACAATTTACTTACTAAACCTATGATTTCAACAACGTTTTCGTTGACAGATTTCTATGTTTTTCTCAGGTCTTGCACGATATGTGATACATGCTTCCGCTCATTATTTGATACTTGCATTGGATGTCGAGTATACATGCTTTTCATGGAGCGTCTTTTGACTTCACTTTAAACC
Organism: Rutidosis leptorrhynchoides; assembly: GCF_046630445.1. NCBI lineage: Eukaryota > Viridiplantae > Streptophyta > Magnoliopsida > Asterales > Asteraceae > Rutidosis > Rutidosis leptorrhynchoides. The sequence goes on from NC_092339.1 coordinate 149,345,944, forward strand.
GTGTCGCCTAGATTTCAATCGTACTTATAACGTTGTAACTTAACTTTTGGTTGAACAATTCTTGTAAACTTTGAACAATCTTTATTTTGAAATGAAGGCGACATATTTTGGTCAAACGTTATCTTAAAGACTTATAATCAGGTAATGGGACCCACGTAGCCGACGCCGTCACTTGACGATTTGTCGGGGTCGCTACAAGTGGTATCAGAGCCTTGGTTGTAGGGATTTAGAGTTCATTTGTGTCCACCCCGAGTCATAAGGTACATAGGTGAATCTAGACTACAACCGGCATATAGACTGAAGTAGGAATTACTTGACTATTTGTGCATTTATACTCGAACTCTTCTATCATATCTAACTCGTATTCGATCTTGATCTGACGTTGATAAATTTTGTTGATGCGCCACCTTGACTTTATGAAGTAATGTTAAATGTACGTGAGAATCAGGGTAATATAATTTCCGGGATTATATTACGGTGATTCACATGAACGTTCCGACATTATGACATAAAGAATTTAGGGCGAGTCAAGGAAAAATTTTCTCCCTATCCTTATTCCATACTCAGGTTAGTATTGTTGAAAATACTAACCAACGATATTCTTGTGTCATGAAGGAACAATGGCTCGTCGACGCGCTCCTCCCGAAACTCCCGAACAAGCCCTCCAACGTATGATAGCCACTGCCGTGGATGCGGCCATGGCCGGTCACTCCTCCAACAACAACAATAACAACAATCATCACAACAACAGCAATGGAGCCGGAAATTCCAACGAAGGATGCTCCTATAAGAATTTCATGGGGTGCAAACCTCACACTTTTGATGGAACCGGGGGACCGGTTGTGCTCACCCGATGGTTTGAGCAAACGGAAGCCGTCTTTAGCATAAGCGGTTGTCGAGACCAAGACAAGGTTAGATATTCCACTCACACCTTCGCCGGTATCGCTCTCACATGGTGGAATTCGTATGTACAATCGGTGGGTATCCACGAAGCCCACGCTCTCTCTTGGGCCGACTTAAGAGGAAAGATGATCACCGAATATTTTCCTCGCGAAGAAACCCGAAGGCTCGAACAAGAACTAAGAGCTCTGAAAGCGGTCGGGAACGACCTTAAGGCCTATAATCAACGATTCTCCGAACTTGCTTTGATGTGCCCAAATCTTGTGAACCCCGAATCTTTAAGGGTTGAACTTTACATGGATGGTCTCCCCAAGAGCATCAAACAAGGAGTAATGTCATCCAAACCCGCTAACCACCAAGAGGCTTTGAATATGGCCCGCCAATTGATTGAAACAGTGGACGAGATTGAAGTGCCGGCACCTAAAGCCGAGGATAAGTCGGGTGACAACAAAAGAAAATGGGAAGCCCCCCAATCAAGCAATTACAACAACCTCGCCAAGAAGCCCTTCATCCCCAACGGCAAGAAAGGTTATACCGGACACCTACCGTATTGTAACGAGTGCTACAAACATCATTTAGGTGAATGTGGCAAACCATTTTGCTTGAAGTGTCAAAGAAGTGGCCATGTAGCCCACGGTTGTAGGAATACCGCCCCCGTCGCTCAAAAGGAGCCCAATGCACCCAAGACGGGTGTTTGTTTTGAATGTGGCCAACCGGGTCATTTTAGGAGTGCGTGCCCAAATAAGAAAATCAACCCCAACGCACGCCGTTAAACTTTCAACATCAACGCCTAGGATGCCCGAGACGACGATGGACTAGTCACGGGTATGTTTCTTCTCGAAATTCTCACGTTTCATGTTTATTCGATTCGGTTACCGTTAGACGTTTTATAAACAAGACTTTGACTCGTACCCTTTGCACTCCACCTTTTTCCCCTAGACACTACTTAGGCAATTTAAGTGACCAACGGAAAATACTGTGTGCCTATAAATTTTATTGGAGGATATACATTAAGACTTTTGACTTGACACCTATAGAACTAGGGAGCTCGGAACCTATTCGTTGAAAAAAAAAAAAAAAAAAAAAAAAAAAATGTTTCCCCATCGTCTTGTATAGATTATTGTGAACTGAGTAATTTTCGGTTGGAAACCGATACCCTCTCCCTCGCATCCATGACCTCATGATTTCTTGCATGAATCCCGTGTGTATTCCAAATCGACCTCCGTTCCGGTTATCATCAATTGGGGGTTAAGGGAGACGATGTCTCCTGAGTCTTTTCCGAACTCGCAACGTTAGTTGTAAATCTCTCTTAGTACCATTCGATTTATCCAAGGCTCGTCCGTATCCATAAACCTCCTAAACCACGTATGCAAACTTATCTAGACAAATCTGTTATCGTCTTTATAGATGACGTCTTAACTTATTTAAGTAAAGAAGGAAAACGAACAACATCACCATCTTACGCTCGAACTTTTGAGAAAAGAGCAACTTTATACCAAATTCTTCGAGTGAGAATTTCTGTTGAACGAAGTCCAATTTTCTAAACCATGATGTTAATGGTCGAGGCATTACAATCAATCTCCAAATCAAGCCACATGTAATCAGGAAACTCTCATGACTCAGACTTACCGCAGATTCATTTTCGACTTTTTCTCGTGATACTCGTTCTTTACCCTCGATAACTCATTAAGGTAGAAATCTAAACCTCTACGTGCCCGAATCTTGAACGTGATTATTCACACCAACCTTGCTAGCTTAATTCGTATAGCACCAGGTGGGACTCAAATATGGAAATATTTCTACTTGGACGCCGAAAGGCATACTCTCTCGACTCAAAAATCAACATAACTAAAATTCGTTATTTTACACGAAGAATTCGAATACTAAATTGTGGATCCGATCAATCTTCTCGTCATCACGTACCACACTACATACCTCTGTTATTTCACCGTCACCGTCTGATATCACTGGAATTTAAGATAGCACACAATCCAACGATACTTCACTCTTCTTTGACTTAACGCCCTTGCGTTGCTGATAATCGTCCAACCATTATTCAACCCCGAACTATACAATTACGTGTACTATCTCGTTTCTCTTTCAGGCTTCATTTTTTTTTTACAACTAGAGGCACGTTATGGCAACCTCGAGATGTAAGCTCATCCTATTCAAAGTCCTCATTTCACTCCTATCCTCATCGCTCGCATTTCCGTTAAGGAAACTCCTTGTAACATTTCTCCATGGATAGAGAAACTCCTCATATTACATTAGTATTCGCCACGAGGGTGAATAGTCCTAACGAACATTTTTCGAACCCTAACTGACTTGTTCAAACATATCTTAAGAAATTCTATTCCAACACGGTGTATCTTCGTCATTTATCCTGTATTGAAATACTCGTTTCACCTCTAGCGTTGCAAGAGACCTTGGGAACCCGCTTAGACATATGTACCGCGTATCTCCCACAACCGACGAACCGAGCAAACGTACGATTCAATCTTGGAAAGACATGTTACAGACTGGTATTGTCACCTTTAGTAGTTCCCCTTACTACGACAGCTATCACTCGTATATTAACGCAGCACTTCCGAAACCCTATATGACCGCAAATGTCATACCCCTGTTCATTTAACCAAAGCATGCGGCAAGCAAATCGCCAAATCTGAACTCCATCAAGAAACAACAATTGAGATCGTTCGAGTCCGAGGCGAGCTAGAGACAACCCATGGTCGCCAGAAGAGTTATACCAAACTTAGATGAAAAAATCACAAATCCCAGTGTGTAATCGCGTAATATTGAGAACCCGCACCTTGGAAAGGTGTAATCCATTTTGGGAAATCGAGGAAGGTTATAACCGCAATATTGAACCTTTTGAAACCTTGGGGCGTATTAGAACCGCTTCCTACCGTTTAGAACTTCCGACTCAATTAAGTTTCCATTTATCCTACATTTCGTGTAACAAACTTAGAAACGTGTCATGCGGAACAGGAATGTGCAATCCTTTTAGATGCACCAACTATTGATGACAAACTCCTCTTCATGGGAAAACTGGTTGAAATCATGGATCGTGAAATCGAACCTCAATACAACGTAACACCCCGACTATCCGGATTCGTGGAATGTCCAAGAAAGTACCTTCACTCATTCGTAGAGTTACTACTCTAAGTCTCGAGTAAGAGATATCGACTACTACTTCCAACTAAATTTCGGGACGAAATTTCTTTTGAGGTGTGGATAATGTAACATCCCGCATTTTTCCATTAAATTATTTTTTAACGCCGTCTTTTTCTTTTTAGATAATATTCCTCGTATCTAGATTCGTAACCTCCGTTAGCTAACATTCTAAATATTCTCGTTATCGGATTTTAATATCTTCCATTAATACGCGTTTTAAAATATTCCGTTTAGGTATTTTCCGCACCCGACTACAAACTCGGGGGACTAAAATTGACACGGGGCAAACTAGTTGACTAGGTCACCTAGTCCACCCCAATCACCACCATTCAACCATCTCCCTCTCTCTCTCTTTCTCTCTAGCAAGAACACACCCAATTTCCAAATTCATTCAATCATCATCTAAATTCGATCTAGGAGGCTTACAACAAAATAAACTACATATTCGTGATCCTCTCTTCATCCTCTTCATTTTGGTACCAACTTCATCTCATTTGGGTAACTTTCTAAAATCACTAGATTTTTGTGTTCTTGATGTTTTTAACTTATAAAGTTGTTAATTAGTGACTATGGCTCAAGTCTAACATGAATATATGATTTATATGTTCGATTTCGTTATTTTTGATAACTAGCATGAACTTGAAAGTTTGGTGTGTTTGATTTATGATTTGGATGCTTAAATGTTGTTAACATGTTAAAGTGCAAGTATTAGATGTGTTCCTAGTGCCACTAGCTTCAATTTGATGTGTAGGTTGATTTGTAAAACTTCATAAACTTGATTAGTGATTTTGGTGATTTTGGATTAGGGTTTGATAAGCTTTATATGAACTTTTGGTGCATCAAATGCTATGAATTGTTGTTGATAAGTGTTTAGTTGCAATGTGTGTTTGATTACCTACGAAACGGCATATCATACATGTAAATTGGTTGCCCGAATCATGAAATGCGTTTTTAGAACTTGAAACTTTGATTATGAACGTTTAATGCAGTTTTGGGTTGTTGTAAGTGTTGAATTGCTTGATGAAATGTGTCTAGGTGTTTTCCTCGTCAAATTACCTTTCCGATGATATAAGATACATGTTCTAATTGTTTACGGATCATAAAATGTGGTTATTTGGTTTTTAGCTCGTGCATACTTGGGAAAAACAGAAACAGACCTGCACAGATGGTGGCGCGGCGCGCCCCATCCCCGCGCGGCGCGCAGATGTGCCTGGTCAGATTCTGACCTCCTCGTCCCATTTCACGTGAAATGTTTGATGACCTACGGACCTCCGATTCACATGAAACTTGTTTTAATATACTTGTATATGAATAATTAGCATAGAAAATTTGTCCGGGACCCGACCCGAACGTGTTGACTTTTGTTGACTTTGACCCGACCAAGTTTGACTTTTTGTCAAACTTAACCAATTAATTATGCAATCTTTCTAACATGATACTATACTTGTATCTTGCATGAAACTTGACAATTTTCTTCACATGCTACATAATCGAGTCGTAACGAGCCATAGGACTAATTGAACAACTTTGACCTTTCGTGACTATCGTTATTGATACAACCTAATTGTTTAGGTCGAGACTAGCATTGTTCTTTGCACGTTTACTCGTTGAAGTACTTTATTAACTCTTGCGCTCAAGGTGAGATCATAGTCCCACTTTTTCAATCACTTTTATTCTTTACATCGTGGGCTGAGAAACACATACATTTCATACTTATTTACTTTTCATGCTTTTACATGGTGAACAAATACGAATACAAAGATGCATACGAGTTTGAACAAAAGTCCTCAATCCAATTATCATTAGTTCCACTTGCAGGGTGTAAGTGTAAGCGTGTAATTATGTTGTGTGGCCATACGGGTTTAACAAACCCTCATTCAGACGGTTCGCTACCGTTAGTGAATGAAATATAATTTCAACAATGTATAGTGTAAGTTCTAACACTAAATTCAAAATTCAGAGGGAAGATTCGGTTAAGCCTTGATAATTGGGTGCTCGTGATACAAATACTATTTTGGAATGTGAACGATTCTGGTTGAGCAATTCTTAAAGAACCTTGTGGTTCAATACAATTTACTTACTAAACCTATGATTTCACCAACGTTTTCGTTGACAGATTTCTATGTTTTTCTCAGGTCTTGCACGATATGTGATACATGCTTCCGCTCATTATTTGATACTTGCATTGGATGTCGAGTATACATGCTTTTCATGGAGCGTCTTTTGACTTCACTTTAAACCGTGTCGCCTAGATTTCAATCGTACTTATAACGTTGTAACTTAACTTTTGGTTGAACAATTCTTGTAAACTTTGAACAATCTTTATTTTGAAATGAAGGCGACATATTTTGGTCAAACGTTATCTTAAAGACTTATAATCAGGTAATGGGACCCACGTAGCCGACGCCGTCACTTGACGATTTGTCGGGGTCGCTACATTTATGTCCTAAAAGGTTTCATAAACAAGTTGTGGTTGGTTTTGAGGTCAATAACGAGTCCATGATCTAGACTTGGTGGTTTATGCTTGAAACCCACCACTTTTGCAGCAGATGTTGCTGATGAACTAGCTTCGGTCGATGGTCGTTGACCATTAATCGATGGTGACTCGCGATCAGTCGGTGGACTAGAAAATCTACTGATGTGTACGTTCTTTGACCAGTGGTTATTATATTAAACGATCGACCGATGGTGTGGTGACAATCAGCCGACCATCTCTGAAAGTCGACCAGTGGTCGTTGGCAATGAAAATTTTACTAAGTGTTGTGTTTTTAGTCGTTATGCTTCCGGTGTGTCTAGTTTTAATTAGAGCACTTTACTAACTTGGTTTATATTGTTCTTAAGCGATAAGAATAAGGAAGAAGCTCAAAAGTAAGATAACTGAGATGTAGCTGATAATCAGTGAGTGGGTCTATCTCTGGATAGAGTTTAAGTAGCATGCCATGCTACTGTGATTAACTCTTTTACCATGATTTGATTTATTGATATTGCCATGTTTCGATATTGTTTTCCATGCTAGTTAGATGATTGCATGCTTGTTGTGATTATGTGATATTATGTGCTCATTGTGTATGGCACCAACCGGGCTGGAGGAGGCTAGGTGTGACAACCCGGAAATTTCCAACCAAATTTAAACTTTAATCTTTATATGTTTCCGACACGATAAGCAATGTTTGTTAAGTTAAATTTCAAGAATTTTAAACTATGTTCATACATTCATTCAACCTCGACCAAGTTCAAACGATTCACGAACCATTAAACGAATATGATTATATATGTATATGTGTATATATATTATAACTTGAAACGTAAATAAAATATTAGATTAAATACTTTATATGATTGTATCTGTTTCAAAATGTTTATCAATGGAATTAGAAGATAAGATCAAATGATTGAATTATCAGATATATTGAATTATGATTACAAGTATCTATTGAAAGGCCTACGTTGATTTGAGAAATCTTTCCATTTTAACAATATTCGGAATAAATGATAAAGTAATTTACATGTAAGAACAAAGTATCACCTAACGAGAGTTAGGCAAAAATTAGTGGAGATTCCTGTTTGAGCTCTAATACGTATTTTACAATAATTTCCTCGTGTTGTTAATAGGTTAATTATTCAACTTTTATAATGATTGATCATATAGAAAGAATAATTGGGATAAGGTTAGTCGACTAGACAAACCCATTTGATATGTTTACATTAAAATGATTATGTACGTTTGATTATCCTGTTGATTTACCCTTACGTTACACGATTGAACTATAAGTTAGAAACTGGGAACCATTATGACTTATGTATTATATGACTTAACTTTATTAAACGAAAACGTTTCTCAATAGTATAGAAATTGTTAATTTTTTTTTTAAAAAAGGGTTTTGTTTAAATAACGTGAATTGAATATATACAATAAGTTGAAATGGTAATTGTTAGAACTAAGTACATAAATAACTTGCAACGCGTGTTAACAACGTGTTTATTATTAAATATATATGATTTCAATTACTTAAGTAAACAAGTTAAATTATATAAAACGAACTTTGAAATATAATTAGTTTTGAAAAGCTAAAAAAAAATCATATTATTAGATAAATATTTCGAACATATAAATTTATGATTTTAATTATATATATATATATATATATATATATATATATATATATATATATATATATATATATATATATATATATATATATATATATATATATATATATATATATATATATATATATATATATATATATATATATATATATATATATGTATATATATATATATTGTAACTTAGTCATAAAACGTTTTGGTTTAAACAAATATTATTAAATATGCTTTGATAAATAACAAGACTATGATTTATAGAAGTAAATGACCAAACGATAAAAAGATTAAGTTACACTTTGAGTGGGTTAGTTTTCCATTAATTTAAGTCAAATTATTAATAAGGGTACACGTCTCGTAACGTAAAATGCTAGTTTTCTAAACGTACGAAAGTGCGCTCGAAAAACTGAAAGTGATACATGAGTCGAGTGACAATGTCCGTGGTATTTGAGTAAAAATTATATTTTTACCACGAACGTAAATATAATATAATATTTAATTAATTATATAAATTAAATATATTATATTAAATATTAAATAAACTAACCATTTCCACGTTTTTTCTTCTTTCATATGAGATGTAAAATAGAAGCCACAAATCACGGAGCATTTAAGTGGTTGGTGAGATTGAACTTCCATATATATATTGAACGTACCCAGTTTTAATTTTTATTCAACTATCTCGATCTCACTCTCTCTAAATATACATATACATACTTATTTATTATTTATTTTTATTATTATTATTATTATTATTATTATTATTATTATTATTATTATTATTATTATTATTATTATTATTATTATTAAACTTATTATTATTAGGAGCGATATTATTAGTAATATACATAAAATACTACGACGAGGTCATACGCGTGTTATTTTTCAAAACTGGTTTTTGAGTAGGATAGGGCTAAGGAAATTATGAGTTATAGCTATAGAGGTGATGGGTATGATTCATGGGTATGCTCGTGAGGTCAATCTAGTATTTATCATCTCCGTTGCGTCTACGTACTTTTTCTGCAATATTGAATCTCAATATTGATACGTGAGCACTCATAACTTAACTTTTATATACTAATAGTGTATCCCTGACTAGTGCTCGAGTATATAGGATTATGCATGCTTGCACTTTTGTTATTGCCTTTAGTTAGGTTATGTTAAATCTTGAATTAGTTACACCTGCAGTTGAGATAAGATATAAGATATGCATGTCCTTGGAAAGCTAGCGAAAAATTAAGAACTTTTCCTTTAGATGTCGAATGGTTTCGATGAACGGATTAGAAGATATAGTCAATTGAATTTTTATTAAAAAATGATTATTATTAATCGTCGTTATATTCGTTGTTCTAGTTTTATCAAACTATTATTATTACTATTATTATTATTATCATTAAAAAGTATTATCATTAAAAATTGTTTTTTTATTATTATTATTATTATCGTTAAAATTATAACTAGTACTATTATTATTTTTACCATTAAAATAGTTATTAGTATTAATATTATCATAACATTTATTATTATTAGTATTATCATAATTAAACTAATGATAGTAACATTTAACTATTATTATCATTAAAATGAACGCGACATAAAAGACGATTTAAAAGCTACTAACAAATCAATTAGGAAATAATGAGTATGAATATCTTGATGAAATTTAAAATATTGTAAGAAATTGATTTAGATAAAATTATCATTTCTCATTATTATTATTAAAATATTATTAATATTAAAAATATCATTTTTACAAAAGTTATTATTTTTTAATATGAATATCATTATTAATATAAATTTCACTAATATAATGAATTAGAATTATAATTTTTCATAATATCATTTTGGTAAATATAAAAATTAATATTTTTATTAATAAGATAAAAATAATTATTATTAAAAAATAATACAACTGTTACTTACTATTATTATCAATGTCAATTTATCAAATAAATAAGTAATACGAATAATATAATTACCTTAATAAAACCTATCATAATATTTTATGAACTTTATAAATTTTATTACTTAAGATATATAAAAGTAAATTTTTTTTATAAAATTACATTTAGTAATAAAAGAATTATATTGTTTACTCTAGTAAAATCTTTTAAAAATATTTAAAAATATAAAACGATGATATTTAAACTATATAATAATCATGTATAAAATCTTGAAATCATTCTTAGTCAAATTGACTTTTGTTGACTTTTGCATATTAGACTCGAGCGTTAGGATTGTGGTACACTATGTCTTGATTTAATTTATTAGACAAATATTAACAACACACAAATATATATACTTAATTTAGGTTCGTGAATCAGAGGCCAACTTTGCACTTGTTCAATGACGTTATATGTATTTTTACTACGAAATACAGTATGGTGAGTTTCATTTGCCTTTTTACCCTTTATATTTTTGGGACTGATAATACATGCGCTTTTATAAATGTTTTACGAAATAGACACAAGTAATTGAAACTACATTCTATGGTTGAATTATCGAAATCGAATATGCCCCTTTTTATTAAAGTCTGGTAATCTAAGAATTAGGGAACAGACACCCTAATTGACGCGAATCCTAAAGATAGATCTATTGGGCCTAACAAACCCCATCTAAAGTACCGGATGCTTTAGTACTTCGAAATTTATATCATGTCCGAAGGAGGATCCCGGAATGATAGGGGATATTCTTATATGTATCTAGTTAATGTCGGTTACCAGGTGTTCACCATATGAATGATTATTTTTGTCTCTATGCATGGGACGTATATTTATGACAACTGGAAATGAAATTCTTGTGGTCTATTAAAATGATGGAAATAAATGATTATGATAAACTAATGAACTCACCAACCTTTTGGTTGACACTTTAAAGCATGTTTATTCTCAGGTGTTAAAGAAATCTTCCGCTGTGCATTTGCTCATTTTAAAGAAATTACTTGGAGTCTTTCATAGCATATTTCGAAGAACGTTGCATTCGAGTCATTGAGATCATCAAAGATTATTATTAAATAAATTTATAGTTGGATAGTAGATATTATGAAATGGTATGCATGCCTGTCAATTTTCGATGTAAAGAAAGTTTGTCTTTTAAAAACGAATGCAATGTTTGTAAAATGTATCATATAGAGGTCAAATACCTCGCAATGTAATCAACTATTGTGAATCGTTTATAATGTATATGAACGGGTCCTTTCAGTTGGTATCAGAGCGGTGGTCTTAGCGAATCAGGTCTGCATTATTGTGTCAAACTGATAAGTCGTTAGGATGCATTAGTGAGTCTGGACTTCGACCGTGTCTGCATGTCAAAAGTATTGCTTATCATTTCTAGTCGGAAATCATCTGCTTATCATCCTTAGGAAATTACCTGCTTATCATTATTAGTCTAGACACGTCTTGCTACATTAATTGCATGAGTAGTGTATAGACAAAAATTCATATCTTAACGTATCTGCTAAATCATATCTTATCGTATTTGTTACTTTAAACTTTGCCTGACAAATCCCGCAAATTCCTCCGTAATCTACGAAATCTTTTGATCTATATATATAGATATCCTGTGTAAATAGAATACCACCCGATAGTCCGAAAAATCATTTCATATTGAAAAATCCTTTATTCAATCGTACAAAATGAAATTCGTCATTAGTTCAAGTCACTCGGATTCCGAAATGAAATCCCATTCAAGCTTCGAAAGCAGTGTGACCGAAATGGATCAACCAATCAGCCATCATCTATTCTGGATGAATTGGGGATGGGTTCGTAGCCTCCTTAATCATTGGAGACAAGAAGAAGGCGATCCTTTCCATCCACCACATTGCCCTCTTGACGAAGAACCTGAAGCACTTACCGGCGAACCTGTTCGAAACACCATTTTCTCGCTCATTTCCAGAGTATCTCGTCACGATTATATATTACATCAAATTTTAGATTTTATTTATCCGCTCGTTCGAACCGACAATCACCCCGGTGTAATAGAAGAAGTTAATGAGCTTCGCGCTCAGGTAGTGGCTTTGGAGAATATGGTGCAAAGATTACAAACACCAGCAGCAGCACCAGCAGCATAACCAGTATCACCATCATCAACGCCAACAGTACCATTACCACCTCCAACCACAACCGTGTTGTAAACCTCAACTTCACAATCTGTCCCACGAGCATCAACGTCATACGCACCATAGATACTAAGGAGTACCAACAACAACAACTGACGAAGTATTAATTCATAACCTTATTGGAGAAACATTCTGCGGCGATTATGTAATCTCTAAAGTCTTAGAGATTATCTAATCTAGCCCTAACCATAAATCAGTTAAGCGAACCAAAATGATAGAAGGAAGAGTAGAAACCCTGACAAAATGGTGTGTGATTAACAAGCTAAACTTGCTTTACCAACAGCATCAACAGTACCGTCAGCGTTACCAGCATCGTCAGTACAGTCAACATCCGAATCAACAACACCGATAACATCACAAACTCCGTTAGTTCAAGAATCACTGGGGATATCATTACGAATCAATAACGTGTATATTGTATCAACGAGTTATGAAGAATTAACTCATTCCCTCTGAAGAAATTATATGTATATTATATATAAATATATAAATATATATATATATATATATATATATATATATATATATTGAAATAAATCTTTCCGTGCTAAGCTATTGTGTGTGAATCTTAACTACTCGGTTAATTCATATTACAAATATGCAATAATGTACGTCTTTCGCCCGCAATTTAACCATCGTTAACTACAATCTCTGTCTCAATTCAACAAATTCCAATTCATAATAAATCAAGTATATATTTGATTTTACACTTTCATCATCGATGTACCCGAAACTTTTCAGATAACATCATTCGTACTTTGCGAAGTTCACAAGGATTTAACGAAAACCAACATCACGCCTCAACAAATAACGAAGTATTGATTCATAATTTCAATGTCATTAAAGAAATACTGCGTAAAAGTTATGTACTTTTTAAAGCCTTTAGGGATTATTCAATTCTAGTTTCAACCGTAAATCAAATGAGTTTAATTTAACATCAACTCATTAAATCTATGTTACATCTGAAGAAAATATACATATATATATATTTTCATAAAGACTGTAATAAAATTCTTTTGTACAAAATATTAATTGTGAAATTTTTTTTTAACGGGTAGGTAATACCCGAGAGATATATAAATTCACAATTAATATGTTACATTCTTCGAATCTGATTCAGCAAATCATCCATTATACTCTCTACTTTCACAACAATATACATTCTTTTATAGAAATCAAAACAACCATACTCATTCAAAATTCAATTACATATTCTGATTTGAAATCTCAAAATTCAACTTGAGATATAACCAAAATCATCAGTCTTAAATCCTTACATTTTTCAAAGCTATACTTTGACTTCAAAACTGTGTTAGAACATCATACGATTACAATCTACGTTTAAACCATCAGAAATTTCTGAAGATACTTCAAATAATGAGCAATCGAGATGATGATCCAACCACATATTACCCACAGTTACGTACTTAAAAAGCTCTCGAAACTAAAGTCATAATTCAACACATATCTGTGTCAAATCCTTTGGCATTTATTAGCAAAAATGACTTTTCAGATCCTTTCCAAAATAGTCAATTTTGTCACAGCTCCAGCAAGTCAACTTCAACTTTTCAGTCAGACTAACCTTATTATAACCTTGAGATATACACCATCGTTACCAGGGAACCTTTTACATTCCACCACATTATTAGCAGATGTACCAACAACTTCATTACCCTTTGACTTTAGCCTCTCCAAAAAGTCATTATAATTATTCATTGAAACCCCATCATTTACTCATTCGCATCTTGTAATGAGAATTGCCATACGAATCATTGAGAATTAGCAATCAGTATTTTGAAATCTCGCAGGATGTCTACGCCAAGAGTTATATGTGTATATATAACGTCTATCTTCTGGACTTAATTTGAATGTGAAGTTTCTGAAAAACACTCCGAACTACGAATTGGTTCTCCGAAAATGGAAAAAAAAATGCTGATGAAGCAGCAAAAACTATAAACGACTTTAAACGGTAAAAGCTGGATGATAATGATGAAGTGTGCCGGCAAAGCGCAGAAAAAGAGAAGTTTTAGAACTGGAAAACGGATTGAGCAAAGTAGGAAGGAGGCTGTGGACAAATTACAAAGACTGAACCTGACTTCAAAGGATCCAAATGATTCAGTACCTGCTGAAGTCATTAACGAATACCTTGCTCCTGACTCTAAACTCCTGCGGACAATATTCTTCATCATCCTCTGATATATTAGAAATTCTAAAATATCATCATATCTTTCATTATAAATATCCTCCATATTTCTGAAGATATTTTCTTAATTTTTCTTATTTGAAATCATTTACCTCTTCGCGCTATCTGTATTACATCATAAAAGAAACTATTTTAGTTTCTAAATTCTGAAACATTCAAGTTTAAAATAGGAATATTTTGAAGTAATGTTGGGAACGGAAGCATGAATTAGTATAATATAATGACACTTGATCAATGTGATTATATTACAGTAAATCATGCTGAGTTTCTAAATAGAACGTGATGATTCACAGATCATAACATCATCATGTGTCATGTTATACGACTCTTGTATTCTATTTAACCTCTAAAATATCAAGAAAATATTTCTTGATGATTCGGCCTTTTCCAAGGTATTCTAGTAATTTGACAAGTCAAGATCGTGCCATCACAATTTCCTTCCTAGAACATTAACAATGTTCATTCCGAAATTCATATCTGTGAATTCTGGACCATTACAAGCGGTGCTTAATCGCAAGAAGAAGAAACGAAAGGACAAAACTCCGAAATAGAAATTGGGGTATAAATTGCAGCAAATAAAAGAGAGCATTAACTGTGAATGATAATGTTTATAGAAGACAGAAGCAGAGACTTTGAAATATAAAGGAACATATAAATCCCAACGACAAACCAGAAATTATAAACCATATATCGATGCATATAGCAATATAAAGACACGGGAGAACTAGAAACACTATAAACCCAAGAGTATAGTAGAAGTAAATAGATTCTTCTGGCGGTAGATGAAAAAGAAGAATGACCGATATGAAAGTTAGAAGTATATCGAGGATCAGAACTGGATGGAGCATATTGATGAATACTTTAAAATATGAGTTGAGAGGGAAAGAATAGAAGGTGATGAAACATGACTAGGAACTTAGAAATCAACAGATTTAACTCGCACAATGGCGGAATAAGTGAATCAAACCCTCTAGTGAATAGGTTAAGTTTTTTTTTTTATTAATTTAGTCAAACCACAACTAAATCAAGTGTGATTAGATCAACACCTAGAGCTATTATTCACCACCTGGGTGATTTGGACTGAGAGAGAATCGGAAGAGCTCACTAGATCTGAGTGTGTGTAACAAATGAGAGGCGTAACCTAAAATGAAGAACATAAGACTTTATATACCCCTGCTGTTGACTCACCCATACGATTCATTCATCACACGTACGAGTTGGCTTCATCAGCCGTACGGGTGATCACTCACTCGTGTCTTCTCATTTAGGTTGTAATTGTGACTTAGCTCAGCATCAACCGTGCGTATGAGCCTGTCAGCTGTACTAGTGAGGCTTCATTCGTACGTCTGACTAAGTCTAACATAGTCAAACATCTAAACCTCATTCCTGCAGTTCCTGTAACCACATACAAACACGGATAGGATAATAACGAGCAATCATGGTGGCCTGTAAACTGTTGTACCTGCAATGGACGTGGGTAGATGTCTAGGGACTTGCATAAAATGCATCAACAGAAGGTGTGAGTTGTAAGGAAACGAAGAAGGTGAATTTATAAGAAAATCTCTGACAGAACAATTAAAATGGACGATCGCATTTAAAGCGGATCCTAATTCCCTTGATTACCGGAGAATCAAATCTTATTAAGAAGATTTTCTTCAAATCCATTGAAATCTGGGAATCAATCATATCTACGTCAAATGATAAGATGAATCTACACTTACTCATTTCACTCTTCTATGTTAGCTTCATTCGTACTCTTCATATAAATGGATTGTTTATTCAAATTATTCGCTGATGATAAAACTCTAATTTTCAGCCCGTATGCATCATGAAAACATACTTATTATCATTCACGACCTTTTCACTCAAATTTCGGGATGAAATTTCTTTAACGGGTAGGTACTGTGACAACCCGGAAATTTCCAACCAAATTTAAACTTTAATCTTTATATGTTTCCGACACGATAAGCAATGTTTGTTAAGTTAAATTTCAAGAATTTTAAACTATGTTCATACATTCATTCAACCTCGACCAAGTTCAAACGATTCACGAACCATTAAACGAATATGATTATATATGTATATGTGTATATATATTATAACTTGAAACGTAAATAAAATATTAGATTAAATACTTTATATGATTGTATCTGTTTCAAAATATTTATCAATGGAATTAGAAGATAAGATCAAATGATTGAATTATCAGATATATTGAATTATGATTACAAGTCTCTGTTGAAAGGCCCACGTTGATTTGAGAAATCTTTCCATTTTAACAATATTCGGAATAAATGATAAAGTAATTTACATGTAAGAACAAAGTATCACCTAACGAGAGTTAGACAAAAATTAGTGGAGATTCCTGTTTGAGCTCTAATACGTATTTTACAATAATTTCCTCGTGTTGTTAATAGGTTAATTATTCAACTTTTATAATGATTGATCATATAGAAAGAATAATTGGGATAAGGTTAGTCGACTAGACAAACCCATTTGATATGTTTACATTAAAATGATTATGTACGTTTGATTATCCTGTTGATTTAACCTTACGCTACACGATTGAACTATA
Organism: Rutidosis leptorrhynchoides; assembly: GCF_046630445.1. Taxonomy (NCBI): domain Eukaryota; kingdom Viridiplantae; phylum Streptophyta; class Magnoliopsida; order Asterales; family Asteraceae; genus Rutidosis; species Rutidosis leptorrhynchoides. The sequence continues at coordinate 149,363,017 of NC_092339.1, forward strand.
AGTTAGAAACTGGGAACCATTATGACTTATGTATTATATGACTTAACTTTATTAAATGAAAACGTTTCTCAATAGTATAGAAATTGTTATTTTTTTAAAAAAAAAGGGTTTTGTTTAAATAACGTGAATTGAATATATACAATAAGTTGAAATGGTAATTGTTAGAACTAAGTACATAAATAACTTGCAACGCGTGTTAACAACGTGTTTATTATTAAATATATATGATTTCAATTACTTAAGTAAACAAGTTAAATTATATAAAACGAACTTTGAAATATAATTAGTTTTGAAAAGCTAAAAAAAAATCATATTATTAGATAAATATTTCGAACATATAAATTTATGATTTTATATATATATATATATATATATATATATATATATATATATATATATATATATATATATATATATTGTAACTTAGTCATAAAACGTTTTGGTTTAAACAAATATTATTAAATATGCTTTGATAAATAACAAGACTATGATTTATAGAAGTAAATGACCAAACACTAAAAAGATTAAGTTACACTTTGAGTGGGTTAGTTTTCCATTAATTTAAGTCAAATTATTAATAAGGGTACACGTCTCGTAACGTAAAAGGCTAGTTTTCTAAACGTACGAAAGTGCGCTCGAAAAATTGAAAGTGATACATGAGTCGAGTGACAACGTCCGTGGTATTTGAGTAAAAATTATATTTTTACCACGAACGTAAATATAATATAATATTTAATTAATTATATAAATTAAATATATTATATTAAATATTAAATAAACTAACCATTTCCACGTTTTTTCTTCTTTCATATGAGATGTAAAATAGAAGCCACAAATCAAGGAGCCTTTAAGTGGTTGGTGAGATTGAACTTCCATATATATCGAACGTACCCAGTTTTAATTTTTATTCAACTATCTCGATCTCACTCTCTCTAAATATACATATACATACTTATTTATTATTTATTATTTATTTTTATTATTATTATTATTATTATTATTATTAAACTTATTATTATTAGGAGCGATATTATTAGTAATATACATAAAATACTACGACGAGGTCATACGCGTGTTATTTTTCAAAACTGGTTTTCGAGTAGGATAGGGCTAAGGAAATTATGGGTTATATCTATGGAGGTGATGGGTATGATTCATGGGTATGCTCGTGAGGTCAATCTAGTATTTATCATCTCCGTTGCGTCTACGTACTTTTTATGCAATATTGAATCTCAATATTGATACGTGAGCACTCATAACTTAACTTTTATATACTAATAGTGTATCCCTGACTAGTGCTCGAGTATATAGGATTATGCATGATTGCACTTTTGTTATTGCCTTTAGTTAGGTTATGTTAAATCTTGAATTAGTTACACCTGCGGTTGAGATAAGATATAAGATATGCATGTCCTTGGAAAGCTAGAGAAAAATTAAGAACTTTTCCTTTAGATGGCGAATGGTTTCGATGAACAGATTAGAAGATATAGTCAATTGAATTTTTATTAAAAAAAATGATTATTATTAATCGTCGTTATATTCGTTGTTCTAGTTTTATCAAACTATTATTATTACTATTATTATTATTATCATTAAAAAGTATTATCATTAAAAATTGTTTTATTATTATTATTATTATTATCATTAAAATGATAACTAGTACTATTATTATTTTTACCATTAAAATAGTTATTTGTATTAATATTATCATAACATTTATTATTATTAGTATTATCATAATTAAACTGATGATAGTAACATTTAACTATTATTATCATTAAAATGAACGCGACATAAAAGACGATTTAAAAGCTACTAACAAATCAATTAGGAAATAATGAGTATGAATATCATGATGAAATTTAAAATATTGTAAGAAATTGATTTAGATAAAATTATCGTTTTTCATTATTATTATTAAAATATTATTAATATTAAAAATATCATTTTTACAAAAGTTATTATTTTTTAATATGAATATCATTATTAATATAAATTTCACTAATATAATGAATTAGAATTATCATTTTTCATAATATCATTTTGGTAAATATAAAAATTAATATTTTTATTTATAAGATAAAAATAATTATTATTACAAAATAATACAACTGTTACTTACTATTATTATCAATGTCAATTTATCAAATAAATAAGTAATACGAATAATATAATTACCTTAATAAAACCTATCATAATATTTTATGAACTTTATAAATTTTATTACTTAAGATATATAAAAGTAAATTTTTTTATAAAATTACATTTAGTAATAAAAGAATTATATTGTTTACTCTAGTAAAATCTTTTAAAAATATTTAAAAATATAAAACGATGATATTTAAACTATATAATAATCATGTATAAAATCTTGAAATCATTCTTAGTCAAATTGACTTTTGTTGACTTTTGCATATTAGACTCGAGCGTTAGGATTGTGGTACACTATGTCTTGATTTAATTTATTAGACAAATATTAACAACACACAAATATATATACTTAATTTAGGTTCGTGAATCAGGGGCCAACTTTGCCCTTGTTCAATGACGTTATATGTATTTTTACTACGAAATACAGTATGGTGAGTTTTATTTACCTTTTTACCCTTTATATTTTTGGGACTGAGAATACATGCGCTTTTATAAATGTTTGACGAAATGGACACAAGTAATTGAAACTACATTCTATGGTTGAATTATCGAAATTGAATATGCCCCTTTTTATTAAAGTCTGGTAATCTAAGAATTAGGGAACAGACACCCTAATTGACGCGAATCCTAAAGATAGATCCATTGGGCCTAACAAACCCCATCCAAAGTACCGGATGCTTTAGTACTTCGAAATTTATATCATGTCCGAAGGAGGATCCCGGAATGATCGGGGATATTCTTATATGTATCTAGTTAATGTCGGTTACCAGGTGTTCACCATATGAATGATTATTTTTGTCTCTATGCATGGGACGTATATTTATGAGAACTGGAAATGAAATTCTTGTGGTCTATTAAAATGATGGAAATAAATGATTATGATAAACTAATGAACTCACCAACCTTTTGGTTGACACTTTAAAGCATGTTTATTCTCAGGTGTTAAAGAAATCTTCCGTTGTGCATTTGCTCATTTTAAAGATATTACTTGGAGTCTTTCATAGCATATTTCGAAGAACGTTGCATTCGAGTCATTGAGTTCATCAAAGATTATTATTAAATAAATTTATAGTTGGATAGTAGATATTATGAATTGGTATGCATGCTTATCAATTTTCGATGTAAAGAAAGTTTGTCTTTTAAAAACGAATGCAATGTTTGTAAAATGTATCATATAGAGGTCAAATACCTCGCAATGTAATCAACTATTGTGAATCGTTTATAATGTATATGAACGGGTCCTTTCACTAGGGACTCGTAACCGGGCCTGTGGAGGTTAGAGTTCGTATGAGGTCAACCGAGCCTGAGGAGGTTGGATCCAAGGGCTACTGATTATGGGGAATAGTTTTGAAGGACGCATCCCCTGTGTCCGTATAACTATATTGTGAATCGTGTAGCAAGGACTATCGATAGACTCTAGCCCGATCAGCTAGGAGTTGTGTGCTCGTACAAGCCGCCGATTCTCGTATTGCCTTTAGTTGTATGCTAGTTGGTTGTTAGCATGTTAGTGATGTTGTTCGCATGTGTGGTGCTTATGCGATATCTGTTAGATAGATTCCATTCACTTAGCGTTATGCTAATCCCCACATTTCGACCCATGCAGGTTTAGGTACTGCTAGTTTGGACGGGTGCTGGTGTTGAAGACATGTTTGACGGGCTATCTCTGATGTAGACTTTTGTAAACTGTATTTTGTAATAAAGTAACATCGTTAACTTTAATTAATTACGTGGATTTCATTATTGATGTTATTAATGTTGTGATCTTAATAATTAAGTCTTCCGTTGTGATATAAAAAAAAAAAGACAAACACTTCGTCACCATCGATCGCTAGACAACGACCTCCCCCTTGACAAAGTTTTGATATGTCTTCAACGTATATCTTTGTCAATCGATAGACAACAATATTTTCCATAGATATCCTTTGCGAAACCTTAGAAGTCATTTCGGAACTCGCGAAGCTCCCCCCACAAAGTACATGGGCTCTGGCTTTCAAAGTCTCGATCAGTGGCTATCGGTTTGATAGCATCATCCCGAATCATTGACTTTTAGATTTCTAGCTTGATTCGAATAACTCCCCATATGCTTGTTGTCTCCCTTGAGTAGTCACAACAATATAAAGAACTCCTTTAGATCTCTAGCTCCCTCCCAAATAAGCAATTCTTTAATTGAAGTATGAGTCCTATACCGTACATCATCCATATACATTCTCTCTCAAAATGATCTTTATATGCAATAAAACATCATTTTTAATTGGTTGATGTCGTTGGAAATTTCCATATATGTAAATATCATCGAGTATGGAAAAGCCGAGAATCACCAGAGAAAATAAATCCGGTAGCAACATCCACGAATTCAAAAAAGAAGTTAGTTAACTAAGAGATTTGGTTTGCCGAATTGGATTCATCATCGTCACTGTATTTGGAAAATCCTAAGATAATATTGCCGAAATATGCGTAAGAATTGGTGATAAAATGAGGAAAATCGGTCGCTCAAATCGAACATCGGAAACCAAACGCCAAAATTGATCACGAAAGTCGGACAATTACACCGGTCCTCACATATTTTGTAAATTTGAAAATATCAACTTTTTAAACTTTTCAAACTTTTTCACTAAAGGTCCTTTTGCATCAGAGGTCCTTCGGTTAGAATTGTTACACAGAAAGTCCTAATTCGGACAGGGGATTGGTCTTGCAAAAACTTAAAACCTGACAGGGACTAATTCTGAAAATAACTTCAAGTCGTACAGACCAGTAGTATTCGCACTATTGGCTTGTGTGTTGGGTAGATTCGGACGGCCCATTACTTATTCGGACGGCCTAATTCACACACGACAAGTATTTAGACATGTATATTCAGTTATGGTTTGTGGTGTTCGCACAGCCCATTGTGTTTAAGTAATATTCGAACAGCCATTGGGCCTGGCCATGTTCGGACAGCCCAAACCACTTTCTACATGGATCATAAGCCATGCGCGCAGTAACTTGATCCAAGAACCAAACGTCCGAATAGAATTTTAATAACTAAACTTCCAAAGAACTATGGGTGTCCGAATGACACCATCTTCAAGTTGTGTGAATATCAAATCAAGCTTCATCTTTGTACAATGAATCGTCCGAACGTGAATCATCACATCATGTAACTGTTGTCTGGATTAAATTTATCTTGTTCATCACCTAACTAATGCCATGAAGATCCTATGAACACCAAATCAAATTCGATGAAATTAATTATGGAAATCAATTCCTCAAGCTTTCTGATGCAGCAATTAACAAGTTTGTGAAGAAATTGAATCCAAAACATCATTACTTTTTCAGAAATTAATTGAGAAACAGTCGTGTTCACCATTGTAAAGCTCATGAATGCGAAATTCGACCGAGTTGATTCAGAAAAAGAAACCTGAATCAATGTTGCTTAGAATCAACATACGAATACTCGACAATAGCTTATAACATTTGAAATCAACATAATCGTTCCAATTTGATTCGTTGACCTTGTTGATGCATTTTCTGTAAGTCCCTAGACATCTATACTACGTTTGTGATTAGTACTTAAGTTTATAGGCTACCATGATCGCTCTTTATTATCCTATCTGTGTTTATATGTGGTTACAGGTACTGTAGGAACGCGATATGGAAGTTTGACTATCTTAGACTCAGTCAGATCTACGAGTGAAGTCTCACTCGTACGGCTGACAAGCTCATACACACGAGTGTGCTGAGCTGAGTCACAAACCTAATCTATGTAAACATACACGAGTGAGTGATCACCCGTACGGCTGAGACAGGCCACTCGTATGAGTGAGGGCTGACTCATACGATTGAGTCAACAACAGGGGTATATAAGTGTTATGTTCTTCATTTTAGATTAAGCCTCTCATTACACACACATCACTCAGATCTGGTAGCCTTGTCCGATTCTCTCTCAACCCAAATCACTCAAGAGGTGAATAATAGCTCTAAGTGTTAATCTAATCACACATCCATTGTTGTGGTTTGACTAAATTAATCCTAAAAAGCACAATATTCACTAGAATGGTTTGATTCACTAATTCTGCCTTTGTGTGAATTAAACCTATTCATTTCGAAGTTCCTAGTCAAGTTTCATCACTGGTATCAGGGCGTAGGTTGTGATTTCAACATCATCTAGTGATTTTTGGTGATTAAAGAGTTTGTTATTTTGGGTTTTTGAGTTTAGAGTATTTTTGATCAAAAAGGAATCATTTTTACATGTGTAATTGTGATTAGAGAGTGTGTTTATGTTAGTTTGGTGCTAATCCAGCTTGTGGACGAAGAAATTGAGGTTTAACATCAATTTCTATGGTTTTTGAGTGAATTAGGTTGAACAGCAACCCACACGAGTGGGGCAGCAAAATTTGCTCACTCGCACAGTTGACTAAGCGGTTGACATGTAACATCCCGCCTTTTTCCGTTTTCTTTTCCGTTATACTAATTTAAACTCCGTTATATGTTTATAACATCTCCCGTTAATACGCGTTTTAAAATATTCCGTTTAGGTATTTTCCGCACCCGACTACAAACTCGAGGGACTAAAATTGACACGGGGCAAACTAGTTGACTAGGTCACCTAGTCCACCCCAATCACCACCATTCAACCATCTCTCTCTCTCTCTCTTTCTCTCTAGCAAGAACACACCCAATTTCCAAATTCATTCAATCATCATCTAAATTCGATCTAGGAGGCTTACAACAAAATAAATTACATATTCGTGATCCTCTCTTCATCCTCTTCATTTTGGTACCAACTTCATCTCGTTTGGGTAACATTTCTAAAAACACTAGTTTTCTTTAAATTTGTGTTCTTGACTTAAAAGTATGTTAATTAGTGTCTATGGCTCATTGTGATGTCGTGTATGTAATTTGTATGCTCGATTTGTTGTTTTTGGTGTAACTAGTTCATTATGAAAATTACTTGCTAAATCCTTGATTTTGGATGATCAAATGTTATTAGATTGTTAATGTGCATGTTTTAAAAGTGTTACTAGTATCATTAGCTTCATTTTGATGTATAGATTGATTAAAGAAACTTCATAAACGCGATTATAGATTTTGTGAACTTTTGGTTAGGGTTGACAACTCTTAAAACGAACTTTTGATGCGTTGAATGCTTGTTAATGTTATTGATAAGTGTTTAGTTGTATTACATGTTTCATTACCTTCAAAACGGCATATCATATGTATAAATTGGATTCCCGAAACTTAAATTACAATTGATAAACTTGAAACTTGAAAATAAACCTCTATTGATCACTTGGCGGGATTTCGGTTATAGTATATGATGTTTTTGCTTGATGAAAAGTGCTTAGTTGCGTTCCTTGTTGAAAGAGCTTTCCGATGATATAAAATACATGTTCTAATTGTTTGCGGATCATAAAATGTGATTGTTTGTGTTTTGGTTCGTCCATTTGAGGAATACAGCAAACAGGGCCTGGAAACCGATCAGGACGCCGTCCAGATACTGGGGACGCCGTCCCACCTTTTGAACCTAGACGCCGTCTAGGATATCAGGACGCCGTCCCACCCTTCATTGTGGGACGCCGTCTAGCCATTTGGGACGCCGTCCCATTGTACTAAAACTGGCTGTTTGCTTTGGTCATTTGACATAAAAATGTTTGCTATGCTACGGACCTCCGATTAACATGAAACTTGGCCAACATGCTCATATATGATTATATAACTTAGAAAAATTGTCGGATACCCAACCCGACCCCGTTGACTTTTCTGTTGACTTTGACCCGACCAAGTTGACTTTTAATCAAACTTAACCAAATAATTGTGAAATCGTTCTAACATGTTTTTATACTTGTACCTTGCATGAAACATGACAATTTGATTCACATGCTATTATGATCGAGTCTTAACGAGCCATAGGACTAATTGAACATCTTTGACCTATCGTGCTTACCGTTATTGATACAACCTATTGTTTAGGTCAAGACTAGCATTGTTCTTTGCACACGTTTACTTGTTGAAGTACTTTACTACTCGTGCACTCAAGGTGAGATCATAGTCCCACTTTTACTCTTTTTGAACTTACATTTGGGATGAGAAAACATAAACATTTCTTTACTAAGTGAACACAAGTACAGGAAAACAAACATTCTATATACGAGTTTAGAACAAAATCCTCAATTCGATTATCATTAGTTACACTTGCCGGGTGTAAGCGAGAACTTATGTTATATGGATACATATGGGTTTGACAAACCCTCATTCAAACGGTTCGCTACCGTTTACGAATGAAATATATTTTCGAGAAACAGTGTATGTTCTAGCACTAAGTGATGGGGTTCAATGGGAGAAATGTTAAGCATTGATAATTGGGTGCTCGTGAAACAAACTTTTGGAATATATTACTATTATTTCATTGATGCAAATCTTGTGGTTCACTTGTACTTACTTACTTAAACCTATGATTTCACCAACGTTTTCGTTGACATATTTCTATGTTTTTCTCAGGTCTTTGAACGATATGTGTTACATGCTTCCGCTCATTATTTTGATACTTGCATTGGATGTCGAGTATATATGCATACATGGAGCGTCTTTTGGCTACTTTCAAATTGTGTCGCATAAGTTTCATTTGTACTTAAAACTTTGTATCGTAACTTGTGGTGGAACTATTCTTGTAAACTTTGAACAATCTTTACATTTGAAATGAATGCGACATATCTTTTGGTCAAACGTTGTTTTAAAGACTTATGACCACGTAACGGGACCTAAGTAGACGGCGCCGTCAAATATGATTTGGTCGGGTCGCTACAGATGGTATCAGAGCGTTGGTTGTAGGGATTTAGAGTTCATTAGTGTCAACCCCGAGTCATAGGGTACATTGGTGAGTCTAGACTACAACCGGCATATAGACTTGAAGTAGGAATTACTTGACTACTTGTGCATTTATACTCGAACGCTTCTACTCATATCTACTCTTAGTTCATCTTAATCTCACGTTGTTTAATTTGATTGACACGCCACTTTGACTATATGAAATGATGTCGAATGCACATATGAATCAGGGTAATATAATTTCCGGGATTATATTACGGTGACTCATATGAACGTTCCGACATTATGACATAAAGAATTTAAGGCGAGTCGAGGAAAAACTTCTCTTTATCTTTATTCTATATCACGGTTAGTATTATTGAGAATGCTAATCAATGATATTCTTGTGTCTTGAAGGAACAATGGCTCCTCGTCGTGTACGCCGCAATGAAACTCCCGAACAAGCTCTCGAACGGATGATAGCCACCGCCGTAGATGCGGCCATGGCCGGTCACTCATCCAACAACAATAATAATAACAACCACAACAACGACAACAACAACAACAATGGAGCCGGAAACTCAAACGAAGGATGCTCCTATAAAGCTTTCATGGGGTGCAAACCTCACACTTTTGATGGAACCGGGGGACCGGTCGTGCTCACCCGATGGTTTGAGCAAACGGAAGCCGTCTTTAGCATAAGCGGTTGTCGGGACCAAGACAAGGTCAAATACTCCACTCACACCTTCGCCGGTGTCGCTCTTACATGGTGGAATACTTATGTACAATCGGTGGGTACCGATGAAGCTCACGCCCTCTCTTGGGCCGACTTGAGGGAAAAGATGATTGTCGAATATTTCCCTCGTGAAGAAACCCGAAGGCTCGAACAAGAGCTAAGAACTTTAAAGGCGATCGGAAATGATCTCAAGGCTTATAATCAACGATTTTCTGAACTAGCCTTGATGTGCCCAAATCTTGTGAACCCCGAAGCTTTAAGGGTTGAACTTTACATGGATGGTCTTCCAAAGAGTATCAAACACGGAGTAATGTCATCCAAACCCACTAATCATCAAGAGGCCTTGAACATGGCCCGCAAATTGATAGAAACGGTTGACGAAATCGTAGTTCCGGCACCTAAGGCCGAGGATAAATCGGGCGGCAACAAAAGAAAATGGGAAGCTCCCCAATCAAGCAACAACAACTTTGCCAAGAAATCTTTCACTTCCGACGGCAAGAAGGGTTATGCCGGGAATCTACCTTTTTGCAACAAATGCAACAAACATCACTTTGGCGAATGTAGTAAGCTAATTTACCATCGGTGCCAAGGAATTGGTCATAAGGCCAACGATTGTAAAAGTGCCACTCCCGTCGCTCGAAAGTGGCCCAATGCACCAAAGACGGGTACTTGTTACGAATGTGGCCAAACGGGTCATTATAGAAATGCATGCCCGAAAAGGAAAGATAACACCAATACGCGCGGCCGAGCTTTCAACATCAACACCGAGGAAGCCCGGGATGACACTGAACTAGTCACGGGTACGTTTCTTCTCAACAATTCTTATGTCTCTTGCTTATTCGATTCGGGTGCCGATAAATGCTTTGTATCCAAGACTTTGACTCATTCTTTTAGCACTCCACCTCTTCCATTAGATACCACTTATACCATTGAAGTGGCTAACGGGAAACTATTAAGTGCCGATACATATTACCGGGGGTGTACGTTAAACATTTTGGGTAAGGAATTTGAAATTGACTTGATACCCATGGAACTAGGAAGCTTTGATGTAATAATCGGTATGAATTGGTTAGTCAAAACGAAATCTCACATCCTTTGTGATCTTAACGCAATCCGAATTCCTATCGAGAATGGTGAACCTTTGATTGTTTATGGCGATAAGAGTTGCACCAGACTCAACCTCGTTTCGTGTCTTAAAGTTAGAAAACTGCTCCGTAAGGGTTGTTTTGCGATCCTTGCCCACGTTAAGAAAGTCGAGTCCGATGATAAGCATATCGATGATGTGCCAATTGTTAGTGACTATTCCGATGTATTTCCCGATGAATTGCCGGGTCTTCCACCTCATCGACCGGTTGAATTCCAAATCGATCTTATTCCGGGAGCCGCACCCGTAGCACGTGCACCATATAGACTCGCCCCATCCGAAATGCAAGAATTGCAAAGTCAAATCCAAGAACTACTTGATCGTGGTTTTATCCAACCTAGCCATTCACCTTGGGGCGCTCCGATTTTGTTTGTTAAAAAGAAAGACGGATCCCTACGAATGTGCATTGATTATCGTGAACTAAATAAATTGACGGTTAAGAACCGATATCCTCTTCCTCGCATCGATGACCTCTTTGATCAACTACAAGGGTCTTGTGTATATTCGAAAATCGATCTCCGCTCGGGTTATCATCAATTAAGGGTTAAGGGGGAAGATGTCTCCAAAACCGCTTTCCGGACTCGTTACGGTAGTTATGAATTCCTTGTCATGCCATTTGGTCTCACTAACGCACCGGCGGTGTTCATGGATCTTATGAACCGCGTGTGCAAACCGTATCTCGATAAATTCGTTATTGTGTTCATCGATGATATATTGATCTATTCTAAAAATGAAGAAGAGCACGAACAACATCTCCGACTTGTGCTTGAACTCTTGAGACAAGAACGACTTTATGCCAAATTCTCCAAGTGTGAATTTTGGTTGAAGGAAGTTCAATTTCTTGGTCATGTTGTAAGTGATCAAGGTATTAAAGTCGATCCCACGAAGATCGAAGCCATTAGTAAATGGGAGACTCCTACTACTCCTACTCACATTCGTCAATTCTTGGGTCTCGCCGGGTACTATCGTAGGTTCATCGAAAATTTCTCTTTGGTTGCACGTCCTCTAACCGCATTAACTCACAAAGGAAAGAAATTCATTTGGGTGACCGAGCAAGAATCCGCGTTTCAAATCTTGAAAACGAAGCTAACCACCGCTCCTATCTTGTCACTTCCCGAAGGCAATGATGACTTTGTTGTATATTGCGATGCCTCGAAACATGGTTTTGGGTGTGTATTGATGCAACGAACGAAAGTCATTGCTTATGCTTCTCGACAACTCAAAATTCATGAACGAAACTACACGACGCATGATCTCGAACTAGGAGCCGTCGTCTTTGCACTTAAAATGTGGAGACACTATCTTTATGGAACCAAGAGTACTATCTTTACCGACCACAAAAGTCTCCAACACATTTTCGATCAAAAGCAACTAAACATGAGACAACGACGGTGGATTGAAACTTTGAACGATTACGATTGCGAGCTTCGTTACCATCCCGGGAAGGCAAACGTAGTAGCCGATGCCTTAAGTCGAAAAGAAAGAGCGGTGCCTCTTCGTGTCCGAGCTTTAAACATCACCATTCACACCAACCTTAATAGCCAAATTCGGGTAGCCCAAGATGAGGCTCTCAAGGATGAAAACCTTTCACACGAGCTCTTAAACATTCTCGTCTCTCGATTCGAAATTAGGGAGACCGGACTCCGATATTACGCCGGAAGGATTTGGGTGCCTAGTTATGGGGACCTACGAAGCCTTATTTTAGATGAAGCCCATAAGTCACGATACTCGATTCACCCCGGTGCCAATAAGATGTACCACGACCTTAAACAACTATATTGGTGGCCGAACATCAAAAGGGACGTAGCTACTTATGTTTCCAAGTGTTTGACATGTTCCAAAGTCAAAGCCGAACACCAAAGACCGTCCGGATTACTTCAACAACCCGAGATCCCGCAATGGAAGTGGGAAAGGATAACGATGGATTTTATCACCAAGCTACCAAAAACGACGGGCGGTTATGATACCATTTGGGTTATTGTTGACCGTCTCACCAAATCCGCACACTTCCTTGCCATGAAAGAAACGGACAAAATGGAGAAACTTGCACAACTTTACATTAAGGAGATCGTAGCCCGACACGGTGTACCTTTATCGATTATCTCCGACCGAGATGGCCGTTTCGTTTCTAGATTTTGGCGTACATTGCAAGAAGCGTTGGGAACGCGTTTAGACATGAGCACCGCATATCATCCTCAAACCGATGGACAAAGCGAACGTACAATTCAAACCTTAGAAGACATGTTACGAGCTTGCGTGGTTGATTTCGGAAAAGCTTGGGACAAGCACTTACCTCTCGCCGAGTTCTCTTATAACAATAGTTATCACGCGAGTATTAAAGCCGCACCTTTTGAAGCACTATATGGCCGCAAATGTCGTTCACCTCTTTGTTGGGCCGAGGTAGGCGACGTGCAAATCACCGAACCCGAACTCATTCACGAAACCACCGAGAAAATCATTCAAATCCGAGATAGGCTTAGGATGGCCCGAAGTCGTCAAAAGAGCTATACCGACAAACGACGCAACGATCTTGAATTTCAAGTCGGTGACCGAGTAATGTTAAAAGTCGCACCTTGGAAGGGTGTAATCCGTTTTGGGAAACGCGGGAAGCTAAATTCGCGGTATATTGGTCCTTTCGAAATCTTGGAGCGTATTGGAACCGTTGCTTATCGTTTAGATCTTCCGCCTCAATTAAGCTCCGTTCATCCTACTTTCCATGTATCCAACTTGAAAAAGTGTCTTGCCGAACCCGATATCGTCATTCCTCTCGAGGAGCTTACCATTGATGACAAACTTCATTTCGTGGAGGAACCGGTTGAAATTGTGGACACCTCCGTCAAGACATTGAAACAAAGCCGAATCCCAATTGTTAAAGTCCGTTGGAACGCCAAAAGGGGACCCGAGTTTACTTGGGAAATACAAGATCAAATGCAAAGGAAGTATCCTCATCTATTCGTGAATTCGGAAACGCAAGATCTCGAGGAAGAAACAACGACTACTACGCCTACTTAAATTTCGGGACGAAATTTCTTTTAAGGAGTAGGTAATGTAACATCCCGCCTTTTTCCGTTTTCTTTTCCGTTATACTAATTTAAACTCCGTTATATGTTTATAACATCTCCCGTTAATACGCGTTTTAAAATATTCCGTTTAGGTATTTTCCGCACCCGACTACAAACTCGAGGGACTAAAATTGACACGGGGCAAACTAGTTGACTAGGTCACCTAGTCCACCCCAATCACCACCATTCAACCATCTCTCTCTCTCTCTCTTTCTCTCTAGCAAGAACACACCCAATTTCCAAATTCATTCAATCATCATCTAAATTCGATCTAGGAGGCTTACAACAAAATAAATTACATATTCGTGATCCTCTCTTCATCCTCTTCATTTTGGTACCAACTTCATCTCGTTTGGGTAACATTTCTAAAAACACTAGTTTTCTTTAAATTTGTGTTCTTGACTTAAAAGTATGTTAATTAGTGTCTATGGCTCATTGTGATGTCGTGTATGTAATTTGTATGCTCGATTTGTTGTTTTTGGTGTAACTAGTTCATTATGAAAATTACTTGCTAAATCCTTGATTTTGGATGATCAAATGTTATTAGATTGTTAATGTGCATGTTTTAAAAGTGTTACTAGTATCATTAGCTTCATTTTGATGTATAGATTGATTAAAGAAACTTCATAAACGCGATTATTGATTTTGTGAACTTTTGGTTAGGGTTGACAACTCTTAAAACGAACTTTTGATGCGTTGAATGCTTGTTAATGTTATTGATAAGTGTTTAGTTGTATTACATGTTTCATTACCTTCAAAACGGCATATCATATGTATAAATTGGATTCCCGAAACTTAAATTGCAATTGATAAACTTGAAACTTGAAAATAAACCTCTATTGATCACTTGGCGGGATTTCGGTTATAGTATATGATGTTTTTGCTTGATGAAAAGTGCTTAGTTGCGTTCCTTGTCGAAAGAGCTTTCCGATGATATAAAATACATGTTCTAATTGTTTGCGGATCATAAAATGTGATTGTTTGTGTTTTGGTTCGTCCATTTGAGGAATACAGCAAACAGGGCCTGGAAACCGATCAGGACGCCGTCCAGATACTGGGGACGTCGTCCCACCTTTTGAACCTAGACGCCGTCTAGGATATCAGGACGCCGTCCCACCCTTCATTGTGGGACGCCGTCTAGCCATTTGGGACGCCGTCCCATTGTACTAAAACTGGCTGTTTGCTTTGGTCATTTGACATAAAAATGTTTGCTATGCTACGGACCTCCGATTAACATGAAACTTGGCCAACATGCTCATATATGATTATATAACTTAGAAAAATTGTCGGATACCCAACCCGACCCCGTTGACTTTTCCGTTGACTTTGACCCGACCAAGTTGACTTTTAATCAAACTTAACCAAATAATTGTGAAATCGTTCTAACATGTTTTTATACTTGTACCTTGCATGAAACATGACAATTTGATTCACATGCTATTATGATCGAGTCTTAACGAGCCATAGGACTAATTGAACATCTTTGACCTATCGTGCTTACCGTTATTGATACAACCTATTGTTTAGGTCAAGACTAGCATTGTTCTTTGCACACGTTTACTTGTTGAAGTACTTTACTACTCGTGCACTCAAGGTGAGATCATAGTCCCACTTTTACTCTTTTTGAACTTACATTTGGGATGAGAAAATATAAACATTTCTTTACTAAGTGAACACAAGTACAGGAAAACAAACATTCTACATACGAGTTTAGAACAAAATCCTCAATTCGATTATCATTAGTTACACTTGCCGGGTGTAAGCGAGAACTTATGTTATATGGATCCATATGGGTTTGACAAACCCTCATTCAAACGGTTCGCTACCGTTTACGAATGAAATATATTTTCGAGAAACAGTGTATGTTCTAGCACTAAGTGATGGGGTTCAATGGGAGAAATGTTAAGCATTGATAATTGGGTGCTCGTGAAACAAACTTTTGGAATGTATTACTATTATTTCATTGATGCAAATCTTGTGGTTCACTTGTACTTACTTACTTAAACCTATGATTTCACCAACGTTTTCGTTGACAGATTTCTATGTTTTTCTCAGGTCTTTGAACGATATGTGTTACATGCTTCCGCTCATTATTTTGATACTTGCATTGGATGTCGAGTATATATGCATACATGGAGCGTCTTTTAGCTACTTTCAAATTGTGTCGCATAAGTTTCATTTGTACTTAAAACTTTGTATCGTAACTTGTGGTGGAACTATTCTTGTAAACTTTGAACAATCTTTACATTTGAAATGAATGCGACATATCTTTTGGTCAAACGTTGTTTTAAAGACTTATGACCACGTAACGGGACCTAAGTAGACGGCGCCGTCAAATATGATTTGGTCGGGTCGCTACATGACATCACTCGTGAACTCACATGCATGGTTTAGCATAACCTTGTTAGGTTAAGTAACTACAGTCTGATCACACGAGTGATCATACGGTTGACTGTGACACATACGAGTGATCATACAATTGATCCTTACTCGCACGTCTGAGACTTAGTGATTCGTTCTTTTGTTTAAGTAGTGACACATACGCTTGAGGTTGTGACACGTATGTTTGAGATTGTCACTCGTACGGTTGATATCTTGAACCGCACGGTTTACCTTTTAATAAAATTTTCAAGATGTATAATTCAAACGATTACACGTTAGCTGCACCGTTAGTTCAGAGTATTACGAATATGACTCAATGATTACTCCTTGCTGAAAGTGAATCCGGAAGTGGTACGAAATGTCCGAGGTTAATGAATATGGATAATTATTCTACTTGGAAGTTGAGATTTAAGATTTGGTCTGATAGTCAGGACACAAAGCTTTGGAAGTACATTGAAACCGAATTTCAATGGCCACGTTCACAAGTTACAAATGAATTGTATACGTTGCATAACATGCCTTCGAAAGAACGTGAAGAATATAACTTGGAAAAGAAGATGTATTGTAACTTGACAAGTGCTCTTGATGGTCCGATTTTCCATCAATTTCCGTGTCATGATAACTCATTCAAGATATGGGAAGCACTTCGTACTTTCAATGAAGGAAATACATCTTACAGAACTAGAAAAGGTTTAGAGTTGAATGCTGAGTTTGATCGTTTTCACTGGCAAGTCGGAGAATCTATTACAGAATTGGTTGAAAGATATCATTATTTGCTAGCTGAACTACACAAGCATGATGTGACCATTGCTGAAAAAGATAAAGTGATGTGTCTAGCTAGAGCATTACCATTAGAATGGAATGGTTTCGTACTAACTATGAAAACCAGTGGAGAACTTGCTACTGCTACAGTGAACTCATTTATCACAAGACTTCAAGAAGAAGAGTTAGAGTTGTTAAATAAAGTCAAGAGGTCTAAACAAGTTCAAGACACCAAAATGTATTGTCCGAATGGCTATACACCTCCTAAGTCAGTTCATGCTCCATTTCAAACAGCTTTTGCTACAAACAATCAGATTATGTATGGTTTGAATGTTAGCAGTACACCTATTCAACAACCATCGTATCCACCACAAGTTTCACCATATTCTCTTAATACTCAATCACAGCCTACTTCCAATACTACAGAGTCATTTACACCGACTGCATCAGATGTTCAATCTGCACTTAAGATCGAGAACATAAGGAAAGCTGGGAAAGAAACGATTAGCGAAGATATAGCTTTACTATCAAGCCTTGTTAATTCCTATGATAGTTATCTTGATGGTCGTGTGGGTAACATTCATCTAACAACTGAAGATTATCATCAACTTGATAAAGATGAAGCAGAAAAGATGGATATTATGTGGGGTATGGCAAATCTTATGAGAAGAACAAGAGATTACGAAGAGCGAACTGGAAAACCGATCAGTCTGACCAAAGATACAAAACTGGGATTTGATATGAATACTGTTACATGTTATAACTGTGGAGAATTAGGTCATTTTTCAAGACAGTGTACAAAACAGAAGAAGCAGGGTAATCGTAATCCGTTCAAGAATCAGAACTACAGTTCTCAGAGTCAAACAACTAAGCGTGAGATTTATATTACTGATAAAGTAAATGAACCAAAAATAGCTGAGACTCCTAACAAAGCTTTGGTTGTCATTCATGGAGATGATAATGATTGGTCTATCAAATTAAATGTAGTTGATCAACAACCGAAAGCTAACATGGCAAAGATCACCGAAATTGAAGAAGAGTGTTCCACTAATCGAAATTTAATTGAGAAGATGACTGCTCGTGCTGAAAGAGCTGAAGAATTGTCTCGAACCATTCGAAAGGAGAATATTCAGAAACAGGTTATAGACAAATTCAAGAAGGCACGTGATTCAGTTCCTCGCACACCTGAATCTGGAAGTATTTCACCAACATCGTCAGAGGACTACTACTACAATAGTTGGAAGGATAGATATGGTGATACCTCAGTGTTTGAAGACAGTTGATGTCAAAGCTAAGGTATATGAAATAGTTTATATTTTACTAGGAAAAACTATTAAATACGATACAATTTTACACAAGATATTTATTTATTTATAGAATGGATATACTTAAACCTTGCTACAACACTTATAGGCAGTGTACCTAATCGTAAAGTAGTGTAGTTTTTAGTAAGTCCGGTTCGTTCCACAGGGAAATCTTTAAACAAAGCTCAACGCTATATTAGTTTACTTTTATAAAAATACAAATATATATATAAGTAATATTATTATTATTATAAAGGGGGGTTTTTACCGTTTAATGACCGGTTTGTCGATTTTAAAACTTTAGTCGCAGTTAAAACCTAATGTAAAATATTAAATAAATAAAAGACTTAATTTAAAGCGTAAAGTAAATAACGATAATGAAATTGCGAATAATAAAAGTGCGATAAAATAAAATTGCGATAATTAAAAAGTACGATAATTAAAAGTGCGATTAAATAACAATAAATAAAAGTGCGATAATTAGAAGTGCAATTAAATATAAAATAAAGGAAATTAAATATGAAATAAAAGAATTATGCTTATTTAAACTTCTGTAATCATGATGTTCGACGTGTTGATTTTAGTTTTATGCCCATGGGTTAATTGTCCTTTGTCCTGGATTATTTAATATGTCCGTCTGGTTTTTGTCCATAACAGTCCATCAGTCATAAATATAAAGTGCGAGTATCCTCGTCAAATTATCCTTATACCCGAAGTTAAATATTCCAACTAATTGGGGATTCGAATTGTAACAAGGTTTTAATACTTTGTTTAATGAATACACCAGGTTATCGACTGCGTGTAAACCAAGGTTTTACTACTTTGTTAACAATTACACCAATTACCCTTGAATGTAATTTCACCCCTGTTTTAATTATTCTAGTGGCTATTAATCCATTCCCGTGTCCGGTTAAATGAACGATTATTCGTACATATAAATACCCCGCCCATCGTGTCCGATTGAGTGTATATGGTAATTTATACGGACGCCCAATTGTAAATCTTTATATTAACATTAACAAACTATCATTTAGTTAAACAAATATAAAGCCCATTAATAGCCCATAGTCTAATTTCCACAAGTGTCGTTCTTTTGTCCAAACCCCAATTATGGTACAAAGCCCAATTACCCAATTTTAGTAATTAGCCCAACATCATGATTACTTCGTTTTAAATAAGCATAATAATAACTTAGCTACGAGACATTAATATAAAAAGGTTGAACATAACTTACAATGATTAAAAATAGCGTAGCGTTACACGGACAGAATTTCGACTTACACCCTTACAACATTCGCTAACATACCCTTATTATTAGAATTATAATTAAAATTAAAATATAAATTATAAATATAAATATAAATTTTACGTATGAATGAGGAAGAAAAAGATGATGATTTGCGATCAGAATTCGGTTGGCTTTATAGGCAGAATTTCATTTTGGGGCTCCGCGACTCGCGGCATTTTTGCCTTCAAACTCCGCGATTCGCGGAGAATGAAATTACAGCTCAGTCCCTTGGAGTCTTTCTCTGCCGACGGTTTTTATTTATAAATATAATATATATATAATTAATATAATTAATTATATATTATATTATATTTATATACATAGTTAACTTGTAATTTTTAGTCCGTTGCGTCGAGCGTTAAGAGTTGACTCTGGTCCCGGTTCCGGATTTTCGAACCTCCTTGCGTACAATTTAATATCTTGTACTTTACGTTTTGAATCTTGTACTCTTGTAATTTCGAGACGTTTTTTTATCAATAATTGGAACCTTTTTGATTGTCTTTTGTACTTTTGAGCTTTTTGGTCGTTTGCGTCTTCAATTCGTCGAATCTATCTTTTGTCTTCACCTTTTATTATTTAAACGAATATCACTTGTAAATAGAACAATTGCAACTAAAAGCTTGTCTTTCTTGAAGAATAATGCTATGAAATATGTGTTTGTTTTTAGCATTATCAAATATTCCCACACTTGAGCGTTGCTTGTCCTCAAGCAATATTGTCTTGAAATACTAGAATCACTTCTTTATTCTTCACACTTTGTACATCAGTGATTTCTATACGGCGGTATAAACAATGGTAGTAACGATATGGTTTACAGTCCCACATGACTATAAAAATTTAGATCCATTAAGGAAATTGGATCTTTATGAAAACATTTGATCTTTTGAAAATTAAATCTAGTTTTTACCCTAGATAAGTTTTCCGGAATAACCCTTTACCGGTGTTTGCAAAATATTTTTGTGGGTTTGGTGGGTTTCAGTTTTGAAAATTTTAGCTCAAAACTTATGGTTTTGTGTCACCCACTTGCTAACCTTGTATTTGGAAAGCAACACGTCCAGTTTACTTGTCCCGTATATTACCTTTCGGTAAACTACCGTCCGGTTGAAAGGAAAGCGTTGAACAAGCAACTGTTAAGGCAATGTCCCCTGACATGCTTTTAATTATGGTCTATAACGTGTCGGACGCAATTACTATCCTTGGTAGGAGCAATAGTAAAGCTCACCCTTATAATTTTTCGGTATGGCACAAGGTCCTGTCTTTGACCATGCTATGCAACCACCGTTCTTACGGTTGACACCCGATTTAGTTCAGGTGACCTAATGAATTCCAGGTGAATTCCTAGGATTTTACGTTCAATGGTAATGAACGCATTGAAAATGGGTTTTCAGAAAACAAATCGGTTTATAATTTTGATCAAAATATTTTCTAGTTCAAGCTCGAGTTTAGATATCATTGAATTCCATGAGTTTGTAATTCTCAATCTTTAAGGTCAATCTCAAGGATTGAGTGATATCAGTCTTAAAAGCTGATTTTTAATCTTTAAGGAGATTATCCTTTCTGGGGATCTGATTCATTAGTCTTGTCCAGCTAATTTACATGGTGCCCCCCATTGTACGAGATAAATCCTTCTCATGGTTAGGATAAATCTGACCACTTGGCGACCCTGTTTAATGCTGAGGTCCGTGGATTTCCTGCTGATTTTAGTGATGACTTTTCTAGATTTTTCGTCAACCTACAGCTGGTCTGGACGACAACTTCATGACCTAAATCAAGAAGCGCGTGTCTTTTTCGGAAGACTTTACTTCCTTTTAATGATGGAATTGATTCATCGTGTAGATCCATCTCTTCTTTTCTTTCATTGGGTAAAACAGTTTAGTTTAGTCCAAAGCAAAAGTATTTTCAGTTATTTGTTACAGATATATGTGACATATGTTTAAGATAACTTGGTAAATTTTCCCACACTTGGCTTTTATTTTCCTTTTTATCGTCCTCTATTCCATTTTAAATGAATTTTAACATTTTAGTTTGTTTCTCAATTTATGTCCTTTCCGCGGTAACAATAATTTCGGTGTTAAAACCTAGTTTTATCGTTCATAAATATGTATAAACATGATTTTGAATTCATTTAATTGAAAATTTTGAAAAGTTTTACTAGAATTGGGTAGTCAGTATATAAGACTAGGGCTGTTCTTTTTTATCAGAGAGCACTAGATTCTAATACAACTACTGCTTTACTAGTATTTTTAATGGTAACCAAGTGTTTAAGATAAAAATTATAAAATCCGAAAGAATTTAACCCCTTCCCACACTTAAGATCTTGCAATGCCCTCATTTGCAAGAAATCAGTAACAATTTAAATTATTGAGGGTGATTAGTGTGATAATGATTAAATTTTTACCAAAGTTTCCAAATATATTGGCGTTTGTTTGCTGAATGATAAATGGTGCACATCATTTGTTCATTCCGTCTTGTTGTTATTTCACATATATTTTGCATCTTGTCGTCAAAATTAGTTGCTTTTGCTGAACTTAATGCCAGTCTTTGAAAATGCGTTGTTTTACCCTGTTGTGTACATAAGATAAACTGCAAACATATATACATTTTTTTTTGAAGTTTGGTATATTACCCCACATTCAAAAATTATTAAAATCTAAGAATAAAAGTTAGATAATTATAAAAAATGATTACAATATTAACAACAGTATTAAACGTATCAATAATTACAAATTACAAAATAAAAAAAAAAACTAAGTATACTAGGGATGATATTGGTATCAATAGGGGTTCCAGGCATAACCATAGGTGCTATAGAATGCTTCGTCAGGGTCATACGTAGGATACGGTGGCTGCATCTCTATAGACCAGGGAGGGAAGATGGGTTTCGGTGTAGGAATATAGTTTCTACCTATATGTTGGCAATGAGCTATGATTTGGTTCTGATGAACTTGCCAATCTTCAAATGCTCTCTGTCTAGCATTTTCGTATTCCTGAGAAGCTATAAACCTTTGCATTTCTTGCATCTCATTCCCCCCTCCTACATTACCTTGCTGTTGGTTTCTCTCCACCTGTGGATGTCTACCATGGTATCGTACTGCGGCGTTATTTCGCCTCTTCAAAACTTTCGCACCATGGTATACATTTAAACCTATAGTATCGCGGGGTTCTGGTTCTTCTACTAATAATCCCCCCCGACTTATATCCACACCGAGATATTCACCAATCAAAGTAATAAAAATACCACCTCCTATTATGCTATGCGGTCGCATCCCCCGAACCATAGCTGATAAATAATAACCCACACAATATGGTATACTTACAGCGCTTTGTGGGTCTCGAATACACATATGGTAAAACAAATCCTGTTCATTTACTTTTTCCTTGTTCTTACCCCTTTGTGTAATCGAATTAGCTAAAAACCTATGTATCACTCTTAATTCGGCTCTATCTATATCCAAATAAGAGTAATTTCCCCCTTTTGAAACGGTGATGGCTTGTCATTTGACTCCACACACCGTGTGTATCAAAATTTTCATCTATCTTTCTACCGTTTAGTATCAATCCTCTACAATCGGCAGACTCTAACTCCTCAGGCGTATATATACGTAAAGCCTGAGCCATGTCCAGTAAAGACATGTGGCGCATCGAACCGCCTAACAAAAATCTAATAAAAGAACGATCGGTTAAACTAGCTACCCGATCATTCAACTCTATACTACATAACAATTCTTCACACCATACTTTATATACAGGTCTACGCATGGTGAATAAACGTACCCAGTCATTAAAAGAAGAATTACCATACCTCTGTACAAGTAATTCCCTAATTGGCCCGGCCAATTCTACAGCTTCTAAGGGTCCCCATTCTATGACCCTCGGTACCTCAACAACCTTAGAATGAAGAGTATGCAAACCCCTTTGATATTTTGGATAATCTATCCAAAGTCTGTCAAATCTCAGGTTCGGGTGCAACTCTTCCAAGTGCATATCGGAAAAGGTCATGACTGGATGAGGTATATCCTGCTTGTAGTAGTTATCCACCTCCTGTTGTTCCAAATTCTCAGCAGGAGCATTGCGGGCTTGGGATGAAGATTCACCCCTTTCATTCTGCAAAACACATCAAACACAATTTTTGTGCATCCAAATATGCATTAGTGTCAGCAAAATCATCAATCAAAATAATTACAATGACATTATCAATTTATATCAAACTTAAGCTCATTTTCACATTTTTATCAAATCTACACTTTTTCAAATAAGCATATACGAAAATGTTCGCCAAGTTCATAAGCATTCAACTCAAATAACATGTCAAAATAATCATTACTAGCAATTAAACAAGTCTCAAATGGCATTATCTTTCAAAAATCAAGTTCATGAATTTTAGACTTGAAAAAGTCCACTTTAATTCTCAAAATCATGTTTAGGCTCAAAGTTTGGATCATTTAACTACCTAGACATGTTACACTACTCAATTTAGCAACAATTCATGACAAAAATCGGCCATAATCTGTTTATATCAAAAAGCCCCAAATTGCTCAAGAACACAAACCCTAGATTATTCAAAATTTGAAGTTTAAGGCTTCTAGTCATGTTAAACAGCATCAATCTAGGTTATACAAGCATAATACATAAACAATTTAAGCCTAATTACACTAAAAAGCATCAAAATTAAATTGGGGATAAAATTGCTCAAGAACACTAAATTTCGAATTAAATGGTGTTTAGGTGTAGAAATTTACCGTTTTTCTTGAGTAATTCTTAGATAGCATCCTTCTCAACATGATTTTAGCAAAAGATTTGATGATTAACGGTTAAAAATTGTGATTTTTGGGGTGTTTTTGGGTGGTTTTTCGGAGTTTTTTCGTTGTGTTCTTCGCAGTGTGTTTTTGTGGGGAGTGAACTGATCTGTTTTTACGTTTTATTTTTTTTCTGGGTTTTGGTCCCTCCGCGACTCGCGGTGAAATACCCTTCAAACTCCGCGAGTAGCGGAGTTTGGTATTTTTTTTTTTATAATCATTAACTTATTAAAACAATTAAGTAATTAAT
This sequence comes from Rutidosis leptorrhynchoides, assembly GCF_046630445.1. Classification (NCBI taxonomy): domain Eukaryota; kingdom Viridiplantae; phylum Streptophyta; class Magnoliopsida; order Asterales; family Asteraceae; genus Rutidosis; species Rutidosis leptorrhynchoides. The sequence goes on from NC_092339.1 coordinate 149,387,675, forward strand.
TTTAAAATTTTGTTTCCCTTGTTATTTAGGACGAGGTCGTTTCGGATCGATGTCCTAGTCCGTCCTTCGACAAAATTTTAAAATTTGTCTTTTTGTAGCGATTGTTTTAAAAGCTAAGATTTTTGGGTTTTTTCAATGTTTTTGGCATTCTTTAATTCAATAAGATTAAAAATAATGATAATAAAAGTTCTCGTCCCTCCCTCGGGTAAAGCAATTTCGGTTCAAAGACCTAGTCTTCAACTTACGACGAATTTTAAAAATCATATTCTTAACTTAATGAGATAAAGTAAATTTTTGTTTTTAAATTCACACAACTTAAATATAAAATTCAAAATTAATATTAAAAATTCACACCAAACTTAAAATTTGAAATGCATAAAATTAAAAATTCATATTTTAAAAATTAAAAGTTCACACCAATCTTAATTTAAAAATTCATATTATAAATTCACACCAAACTTATATTAATTTTTCAAATATTTACAATTTTAAATATATTGTTTTTACAAAGTTTATAATATTAATTTAAGATTTAAATATTAATTTTAAAAACATGGTAAAAATAAAATTAAAAATCTTTTTGTCTTTTTATCCCACTTTAATCAATCAAATATTATCAAAAATATGCGCCCCTCTTTTCGGTAAAGTAATTTCGGTTCCAAGACCTAATTTAACTCATGACGAATTTTTGAAATATTTTGGGTTGATTGATTAAAGATATTTATACCTTAAGAATAAACGTTAAATTTCGCAGTGATGTAATAAATTTTTGAATGATATCAATAATTTCGGTCGCCAAACCTAATTTTATTCAATACCAATTTAATACTTTTTAGCGAACAAATTAGCGTTTATTATCAAAAGGTTAAAAATAAAAATAAAAATAAAAACTGTACAGACATACCTGTGGAATAGATTTCTTAGTTATATGATCTATCCCATTCATAAGATAGTCGGTTTAATTGATTTTCCATGGCTACATAGGCGTAACCTCGAGCATTCAGTGTCTTTTCTTCTAAACATATGAACGGTCCGTCTCTGCATAAAGTAACAAATTTGGTATTTGAATAGGTTTGATTATTTGAACATTTACCTCCATGTGACCATTTTCCGCATTTGTGACATCGTTCTAGGTGTCGTGCTCTTCTTTTCGCTGCGGATTTTGATTTTCCTTTACCAAATTGTAACTTATTATCTTCGCATCTGGATTCTTTTCTAACTCCGTCCATTCTTTCTCTGATTACTGATACTAATTCACTCGGTAGTATGTCATTATTACGTTTAGTGATCAAAGCGTGTAGCATTAGACCATGGTTTAGTTCACAGGCAGTCTTCATTTTGTAAAAACCTAAAAAAAATAAAAATTCAGAATGGGGGGAGAAGACTAGTTCTTTAGGGTCTGCTAGGGAAAGACCATTTGGGTTCCATTTTCGAGAACTACACGAAAACAGACAATCTAACTCTAACAGAAATACATATTATCCTTTAAAGACTTGATTCTCCCCACACTTAGTTGGCTGTGGTGTCGAAATTGTGATTAACTTCGTTGTCGACTTCCATCGGACCATGTATGTAATGTTTAACTCTGTGACCATTAACTTTAAATTCAATCCCATTTGAATTTATCAATTCTATCGTTCCGTATGGGAAAACTCTTTTGACTATGAATGGTCCAGACCATCTTGATTTCAATTTTCCAGGAAATAGCTTGAATCGTGAATTGAAAAGAAGAACTCTGTCTCCTTCTTTAAATTCTTTTGAACTTCTAATTCTTTTATCATGCCATTTCTTCGTTCTTTCTTTATAGATTAACGAATTTTCGTATGCTTCATGTCTTAATTCTTCTAATTCGTTTAGTTGACTTAATCGTAGACGTCCAGCTTCATGTAAATCAAGATTACATGTTTTCAAAGCCCAAAATGCTTTGTGTTCAATTTCTACTGGAAGATGACATGCTTTTCCATAAACAAGTCTAAAAGGTGTGGTTCCAATTGGAGTTTTGTAGGCTGTTCTAAAAGCCCAGAGTGCATCCTCTAATTTAATGGACCATTCCTTCGGATTTGATCCTACGGTTTTCTCTAGAATACGTTTTAAAGCTCGGTTGGTATTTTCAACTTGTCCACTTGTTTGTGGATGATATGCGGTGGAGATTTTATGAGTTACTCCATATCTTTTAAGAACTTTCTCAAGTTGATTATTACAGAAATGAGAACCCCGATCACTTATTAAAGCTTTTGGTGTTCCAAACCTTGCAAAAAGACATTTTAAAAAGTTGACTACAACTCGTGCATCGTTAGTTGGGAGAGCTTGTGCTTCCGCCCATTTAGATACATAATCAATGGCTACGAGTATATATAGATTATTATGAGATTTTGGAAATGGACCCATAAAGTCAATACCCCAAATGTCAAATACTTCACATACTTGGATGACATTTTGTGGCATTTCATCACGTTGACTTATTTTTCCGGCCCTTTGACATGCATCACAGGATTTGCAAAGAAGGTGTGCATCTTTGTAAATTGTAGGCCAATAGAATCCAGCTTCATAAACTTTTCTTGCTGTTAGTTGAGGCCCATAATGCCCTCCTGTTGGTCCTGTGTGACAATGGTTTAATATTTTACTAGCTTCATCTCCAAATACACATCGGCGTATTATTCCATCGGGACAACTTTTAAACAGGTGTGGATCTTCCCAGAAATAGTGTTTTATATCACTGAAGAATTTCTTTCGTCTTTGGTACGATAATCCTTTTTCAAGGAATCCACAAACTAAGTAGTTTGCATAGTCTGCAAACCATGGGATTTCTTTATAATCTATCTTCAATAGATATTCATCAGGAAAGTTGTCTTGTATGGCTGATTCATTTAGAACTTCTAATTCGGGATTTTCAAGACGAGAAAGATGATCAGCGGCGAGATTTTCTGCTCCTCTTTTATCTCGGATTTCAATATCAAACTCTTGTAAGAGTAAGATCCAACGGATTAATCTTGGTTTAGCATCTTGTTTTGAAAATAGGTATCTAAGAGCAGAATGGTCGGTATAGACCACCGTTTTTGCTAGAACGAGATATGATCGAAATTTGTCAAAAGCAAAGACAATAGCAAGGAGTTCTTTTTCAGTAGTTTTATAGTTCGTTTGTGCTCCTTGTAATGTCTTACTAGCATAATATATAGGTTGAAATCGTTTTTCAATCCTTTGTCCTAAAACGGCTCCCATTGCAAAATCACTTGCATCGCACATTAGTTCAAATGGTAGATTCCAATTTGGTGTTATCATGATCGGCGCATTAGTGAGTTTCTCTTTAAGAATATTAAAAGATTTGATACACTCGTCTGAAAAGATGAATGGAGCATCCTTTTCTAGGAGTTTATTCATAGGGGTGGCAATTTTAGAAAAATCTTTTATGAAACGTCGGTAAAAACCGGCATGCCCTAGAAAACTCCTAACTCCTCTAACATTGGTGGGATGTGGAAGTTTAGCAATTACATCTACTTTAGCTCTATCCACTTCAATTCCTTCTTTTGAAATTTTATGTCCAAGAACGATGCCTTCTTTAACCATGAAATGGCATTTCTCCCAATTAAGTACTAGATTTGATTGTTCGCATCTAATTAGCATTCATTCCAGATTAATTAGACATGATTTAAATGTATCACCGAAGACTGAAAAGTCATCCATGAATACTTCCATGCATTCTTCTATCATGTCGTGAAAAATCGCCATCATACACCTTTGAAAGGTTGCAGGGGCGTTACAAAGTCCAAATGGCATGCGTTTGTAAGCAAAAGTACCATAAGGGCACGTGAATGTGGTTTTTTCTTGGTCCTCGGGTGCTATTGGAATTTGAAAATATCCGGAAAATCCATCTAGAAAACAATAGTAACTATTTCCGGCTAATCTTTCCAACATTTGATCTATGAAAGGTAAGGGAAAGTGATCTTTTCTGGTGGCGTCATTTAATTTTCTATAATCAATACACACACGCCATCCTGTTATAGTCCTAGTAGGAATAAGCTCATTTTTCTCATTTGTAATGACAGTCATGCCACCCTTCTTAGGCACACATTGAACTGGGCTTACCCATGGACTATCAGAAATTGGATATATCAAACCTGCATCTAGCAGTTTAATAATCTCTTTCTTAACTACATCTTGCATATTAGGATTTAGTCTTCATTGGCGTTGCACATACGTTTTATGACCTTCTTCCATAAGGATTTTATGTGTGCAATACGAAGGACTTATTCCTTTAATATCATGAATCTTCCATGCAATGGCTGGTTTATGAGCTTTCAACACAGAAATGAGTTGTGATTTCTCATTTTCAGTAAGAAAAGACGATATTATTACAGGTAATTCAGATTCACCATGTAAATAAGAGTATTCCAAATGGTTTGGAAGTGGCTTTAACTCTAATTTCGGAGGTTCTTCTATCGATGATTTATATCGATATCTGTCTTCTTCTTTTAGCATTTGAATTTCTTCTGTTGTTGGTTCATATCCGTTAGCTATAAGTGTAGCTAACATTTCAGCTTCATCAATTGGTTCATTACCTTCTCCTAAAGAACATTCTCCTGTTCCTTGTAATTCTGGAAATTCTTCTAATAATTCTGCATGTGCATCTATAGTTTGAATATAATAACATGTATCATCTGCAGATTGTGGTTGTTGCATTGCTCTATCAACTGAAAAGGTAACACTCTCATCCTCTATACTTAGGGTCAGTTTCTTACCGAACACGTCTATCATTGCTTTAGCCGTGTTTAAGAATGGTCTTCCTAATATGAGAGGAACTTGAGAATCTTCTTCCATGTCCAGAACAACAAAATCTACTGGAAATACTAAAGTACCAACTTTAACTAGCATGTTCTCCATTATCCCTCTAGGATATTTTATTGATCTATCGGCTAGTTGTATGCTTATTCTGGTTGGTTTCAATTCTCCAAGGTTTAGTTTAGCGTATAGTGAATACGGCATTAGATTTATACTAGCACCTAAGTCTGCCAATGCTTCTATTGAACTAAGACTACCCAGAAAACATGGAATTGTGAAACTTCCTGGATCAGATAATTTTTCTGGTATCTTATTCAACAGCACTGCTGAACAATTAGCATTCATAGTAACAGCCGAGAGTTCTTCCATTTTCTTTCTATTTGAGATTAGATCTTTCAAGAATTTAGCATATCTTGACATTCCTGAAATCACATCAATGAAAGGAAGATTTACATTTATCTGTTTAAACATATCCAAGAATTTGGATTGCTCGGCTTCAAGTTTCTCTTTCTTCATTTTACTCGGATAAGGAAGTGGTGGTTGATATGGTTTAACATAAGGTTTATCCTTAACTGTGTTATCTTCATTAACCTTTTCAACTACCGGTTCTTTTTCCTTATCTTGATCAGGTTGTGGTTCTTGTGGAGTAGGAATAGCTTCATCAGAAGTTACAGGTATTTCAGGTGGTTTAAGTGTTGTACCACTTCTTGTGGTAATGGCTTTAGCTGTTTCATTTCGGGGATTAGCATTTGTATCACTAGGTAGACTTCCCGGTTTTCTTTCACCTATTAATCTTGCTAGGTTACTTACTTCTTGTTCCAGATTTTGAATAGAAGCTTGTTGATTTCTAAATGCTTGAGCATTTTGTTCATTGGTTTGTTTTTGAGATGTGAAAAACTGCGTTTGAGTTTCAACTAGCTTCGTCATCATATCTTCTAAATTTGGCTTTTTATCATCGGTTTGTTGTGGTGGTTTGTTTTGAAAATTAGGTCTTTGCTGATTGTAAGTATTGTTGCATACTTGTTGATTGCTAGGACCTTGTTGGTTGTTGTATGGAATATTTCGGTTATAGTTCTGATTTTGATTGTAAATAGGTCTTGGCGGTTGATAATTATTCTGATAATTATTTCCAGGCCTTTGGTTTATGTATTAAATATTCTCTCTTTGTTCCATTGTTAATTCAATACTGAGACAATCTTTTGTCAAATGTGGTCCTCCACACTGCTCACAACTAATTCGTATTGAGTGAATATCTTTAGTCATCTTTTCCATTCGTCTTTCCACAGCATCTATCTTTGCGGAAATGGAATCTAAGTCATGGCTAGAATCAGCTCTAGCTGCTTTAGATGATCTAACGATGTCTTTTTCTTGGTGCCACTCATGTGAGTGGGAAGCAGTATTATCAATAATTTTGTAAGCATCAGTTTCGGTTTTCTTCATAATAGAACCACCAGCTGCTATATCTATGTCTTTCCTTGTAGTGATGTCGCATCCTTGGTAGAATATTTGTACTATTTGACAGGTGTCTAAACCATGTTGCGGACATCCTCTTAATAACTTTCCATATCTTGTCCACGCCTCATATAGAGTTTCATTTGGTTTCTGTGTGAACGTAACAATTTCTGCTTGAAGTCTTACGGCTTTAGATGCAGGAAAGAATTGTTTAAGAAATTTGTCAACTAAAACGTCCCATGTATCGATCGCCCCTTCAGGTAACGATTCCAACCAATCTTTGGCTTCTCCCTTTAAAGTCCAGGGAAATAACATGAGATATATCTGTTCATCCTCCACTTCTCGGATTTTAAATAGTGTGCAGATCCTATTAAAGGTACGTAGATGTTCATTTGGATCTTCCTTCGGCGCACCACTAAATTGGCATTGATTAGTCACCATGTGTAGAATTTGTCCTTTGATTTCATAATCTGGCGCATTAATGTCTGGATGAGTAATTGCGTGACCTTGGCCAGTGCGTTTAGCTCTCATTCGGTCTTCCATACTTAAAGGTTCCAGATTCTCCATAATTGAATTTGTTGAATCGGTATCACTAGATGATTCTGATTTAATGGTTCGTTCCTCAACAATCTCTGTTTGAATAATTGGTGGCTCCGGAGGAAAGTTTAATGGTTCAGGATCTACGAACCGTTCCTGAATATTTTCCGGATTCTCAATTGTGAGGTTGGTTTCAAAAAATGGATTATCGGAAATTTGAACTGAAGTACTTGGTCTACTGGATGACGATTCTAAAGAAAAATCAACGGCGGTAATATTTGCTAAATGTCTTGATCTAGTTACAGGTGGTGAACGTACAAAAGGTGATGAACGTCTTGCTCGGTGCATTCACTGAATATCCTATTAGTTTTTAAAAGGAAAGAAAAATTATAATAAGTTATCCAATCAATAGACTTTTCTGATTTTGCCCACGTTTCGAATAGCCAAAAGATGCAGCAGAGGGGCAGGATTCGTTTGGTCTCAATATAATTGAGGACTGTTTGGCTCCAATAACCCGGTCCACGTACAAATCCAACTATTACTACGAACCAGAAAATTTTGATGTCTATCAATTTAACCACTTAAAATAAATTTTCGTAATTTTAAGAAATTTAGATAAGAAGTAGAATAAAAATCTATGTCCTAAAACTAGAATAGCGAGAAATAAGAAAGAAAAAGAGTTCGTCGGAAAAAAAATTGAAAAAGAAAAATGGTTGAAAAAATAAAAATAAAAAATAAAAGGTGACGGAAAAATAAAAGAAACTTATAAAAATTTAAAAATACTTGACTAACCTAACCTTATTACTACAACTAACTTAAAATTATAATCGCAAATTGAAATTACTAATTGGAATGATAATTGATACATAGTAAAAAGTCGTCTAAAAATATTAAAGCTTACAGGAAAAACTAAATCCCAAATGAAAATAACTTAAAAAGAAACTAAAACTTAAAAAGGCGTCGCAAAATTCTAGAGTACCTAAATCTTAGTCTAAAGAAAAAGCACTTAAGGAATTCTACGGCAAAGCCTAAAAATCTAGGAGTAAAAATAACTATAGCAAAAACTAAGTTTAAAATTAAATATGAGCTAAAAATACAAATATTACGCTAAAACGATTAAAAAGGGACAAAATATAAAAATATACAAAAAGTTGTAAAAAGTACAATTTTTATAAAAAATATTATTTTTATATTATTTATTTATTAAAACTATTAATTTTACAATTTAATAAAACTAATTTAACTAAAATATATAAATTAAATAAAAAGTAAAAGTCAAAATAAAATTAATTATAATAATAATAATAATTAGGGTTAATAATAATAATAATTATTAAATAACCCGTAATTAATGCTGAATTAGGGTTCCGTCGCGTGTCAGAGTCACTCCGCGAGTCGCGGTAATTAATGCAGAAAACCCCGCGAGTCGCGGGGTTCAGAAATTCAGATGACAGCTTATTAAATTCGACGCGTTTTTCTTTATTTATTTTTTTTTCTGTTTTCTGTTTTTAAATAAATAAAAGATATTTAAATAAAACTTATATTTTTATAAACTAAAATAAAAATAAAGAAACTTATAAAACTTAAATATTTAACAAAATCTTAAAAATACTTATATTTTTGTTTTTCTTTTTATATTTTTGAATAATTAAAACGTATTTTTACAAAAACAAATTTTAATAAAAGTTAACTAAAAATCCTTTTTTTTATATTAGCGTTGCGCTTCCGGCGTTTAAGAGTGTCCCCGGCAGCGGCGCCAAAAATACTTGATGTCAAAGCTAAGGTATATGAAATAGTTTATATTTTACTAGGAAAAACTATTAAATACGATACAATTTTACACAAGATATTTATTTATTTATAGAATGGATATACTTAAACCTTGCTACAACACTTATAGGCAGTGTACCTAATCGTAAAGTAGTGTAGTTTTTAGTAAGTCCGGTTCGTTCCACAGGGAAATCTTTAAACAAAGCTCAACGCTATATTAGTTTACTTTTATAAAAATACAAATATATATATAAGTAATATTATTATTATAAAGGGGGGTTTTTACCGTTTAATGACCGGTTTGTCGATTTTAAAACTTTAGTCGCAGTTAAAACCTAATGTAAAATATTAAATAAATAAAAGACTTAATTTAAAGCGTAAAGTAAATAACGATAATGAAATTGCGAATAATAAAAGTGCGATAAAATAAAATTGCGATAATTAAAAAGTACGATAATTAAAAGTGCGATTAAATAACAATAAATAAAAGTGCGATAATTAGAAGTGCAATTAAATATAAAATAAAGGAAATTAAATATGAAATAAAAGAATTATGCTTATTTAAACTTCCGTAATCATGATGTTCGACGTGTTGATTTTAGTTTTATGCCCATGGGTTAATTGTCCTTTGTCCTGGATTATTTAATATGTCCGTCTGGTTTTTGTCCATAACAGTCCATCAGTCATAAATATAAAGTGCGAGTATCCTCGTCAAATTATCCTTATACCCGAAGTTAAATATTCCAACTAATTGGGGATTCGAATTGTAACAAGGTTTTAATACTTTGTTTAATGAATACACCAGGTTATCGACTGCGTGTAAACCAAGGTTTTACTACTTTGTTAACAATTACACCAATTACCCTTGAATGTAATTTCACCCCTGTTTTAATTATTCTAGTGGCTATTAATCCATTCCCGTGTCGGGTTAAATGAACGATTATTCGTACATATAAATACCCCCGCCCATCGTGTCCGATTGAGTGTATATGGTAATTTATACGGACGCCCAATTGTAAATCTTTATATTAACATTAACAAACTATCATTTAGTTAAACAAATATAAAGCCCATTAATAGCCCATAGTCTAATTTCCACAAGTGTCGTTCTTTTGTCCAAACCCCAAATATGGTACAAAGCCCAATTACCCAATTTTAGTAATTAGCCCAACATCATGATTACTTCGTTTTAAATAAGCATAATAATAACTTAGCTACGAGACATTAATATAAAAAGGTTGAACATAACTTACAATGATTAAAAATAGCGTAGCGTTACACGGACAGAATTTCGACTTACACCCTTACAACATTCGCTAACATACCCTTATTATTAGAATTATAATTAAAATTAAAATATAAATTATAAATATAAATTTTACGTATGAATGAGGAAGAAAAAGATGATGATTTGCGATCAGAATTCGGTTGGCTTTATAGGCAGAATTTCATTTTGGGGCTCCGCGACTCGCGGCATTTTTGCCTTCAAACTCCGCGAGTCGCGGAGAATGAAATTACAGCTCAGTCCCTTGGAGTCTTTCTCTGCCGACGGTTTTTATTTATAAATATAATATATATATAATTAATATAATTAATTATATATTATATTATATTTATATACATAGTTAACTTGTAATTTTTAGTCCGTTGCGTCGAGCGTTAAGAGTTGACTCTGGTCCCGGTTCCGGATTTTCGAACGTCCTTGCGTACAATTTAATATCTTGTACTTTGCGTTTTGAATCTTGTACTCTTGTAATTTCGAGACGTTTTTTTATCAATAATTGGAACCTTTTTGATTGTCTTTTGTACTTTTGAGCTTTTTGGTCGTTTGCGTCTTCAATTCGTCGAATCTGTCTTTTGTCTTCACCTTTTATTATTTAAACGAATATCACTTGTAAATAGAACAATTGCAACTAAAAGCTTGTCTTTCTTGAAGAATAATGCTATGAAATATGTGTTTGTTTTTAGCATTATCAACAGTCTAGAAGCTGATCAAAGTGAAGAAACATTGGTTGATGCTGATAAAGAACTAGACGAATGGGGTAAAATGATTGCTGAAGAGTTGGACATGTTAGTTCTCATGGGTGAAGGTTCAGATCTTGAGAGTGTAAATTCAGAAGATAATGTTTCAGATGAAATCTCAGAATCAGAAGTTGAAGTTAAAGTTGATCATACTGGACTTGATCAAACTGATTTTGATGCACTGAACAAGAAAGCAGTAGATTTACTAAAAATGTGCTTATCAAAAAGTGATCTTGAGAAGGTCACCGGGTTAACAAGAGCTAAGGATATTTGGGACAGACTTGAACATATTCATTTGGGAAAAGATGTTGATACATCATAGTTTCTTACAGATTCATCAGAATCAGAAGATGAGCTCGATGATGGGAAGAAGACAGATTACTTTGCATTTATGGCTGAGACTTCTTCATCAAATACGCTCAACAGGTATCTTCTGATCCATCTACTGATAATGAATGTGTTAAATGCGCTGAATCTAAAATAACCATAGATAATTTAACAAAGGCTTATGCGAAGATGAAAGAAAAATGGCACGCGGACCATGTAACCACTAAGGTTGAAAACAAGTTGAAAGAGCAGATCAAAGTTTATGAAAAACAACTTCATGATCTTAAATGTTATAACTTTGACATAAATCAAGCTTTAATTAAACGTGTTGACACAATTAATGAACTAAAGAAAGAAAATGAATGCGTTAAAGCTGATTTAGAAGCAATTTCAATTAAAATGAAATGTTGGGCAAGTGCGTCACAGTGGAATGCATTAATGGTGGAAATTAATGACACCAAGGGCAAGGGTATTGGATATAAGTCTACATCTCCTCCTTTTCAGAACACATTTGTTAATGCAAACGTAGTTGACGGTCGACCAGAAGACTGTATTCCTCCTAGTTACGAAGATTACATTGAAAAGAATAAAAAGTGTAGCTTAACTAAGAATACAACTTCTGATGATACTGCTGAAGGTGCTATAGATCATGAGGAAGATAGGAAAACTGGTTTAGGAGATAACTCTAAGACAAGTAGGGTTAGAACACCAAAAGGTCCTGTTAAAATTTTAAGAAATCCTAGATTTGCTGACAGACCTGTTCCTCCTGTTACCCCTAAGCCTGTTTCAAAAGATAAGCCAAATGATTCTCCTGTGTTCGTAAGAAAACAAGATCCTTCATCTTCGAATTCTAATAACGTGTATAAATTTAGAGGACATAGAGAGTTTCGTCAATGTTTTAATTGTGCTGTCTTTGGACACATTGCTGCTTATTGTCCTAGAAGAGTTCGTTCCACTAGATATAAGATTGACTTGTCACATGATAATTTTAGATCATCTTATGCTCATAGAACAAACTCACCAGTAAGTAATGAACGTCATGATAAGAGGTTTAAGACAAATGTTATTTATGGAGATCCTAAGAGAAAGAATTTAAATAGATCTGTGTCACCTGTGAAAGGTAAAATTCCAAAGAGAAGTTTTGAGAAAAATGTGACAGGGGTTCGTAATCAATAAAAACCTTTTGAACCAATGGCACGATCACCCTCGCAAAAAGCTAGTCATCGAAAATACTTTTCTCGTAACAGACCACAAATGAGTCGCTCCGAAGATGAGCAAAATGTGAAAAACCAGAAGAGCGATATTGCTACTTCTAAACTGTCTAAGTTTATGGTTTCAAATGATGAGATTCCACCGGACTCAAACAGGAAATGGATAGAATTTCAAGCTATGGGTGTTAATGGACAACCTACTACCGTCCAGTCGTGGGTTCCCATTATCAATTAATATTCTTAGTGTGATATGCAGGGAACCAGGGTACCTACAAACAACACCTAGATAGTGAATAGCGGCGCTTCGAGATATATGACTGGAAAGCTATATCTTCTTTCGGATGTACACCCAATTAAGGGAGGTTATGTTGCATTTGCTGGAGATAAAGAAGGTCACATTTCAGCTCAAGGTTCATTGAAGAATGAGAAAGTCAATTTTGACAAAGTGAACTATTGTCAAGAGCTTGCAAACAATTTGTTGTCGGTTTCACAAATCTGTGAAAAAACTTTCAAGGTAGCATTTGATGACAAATTCAGCTACATTTTGAAGCCAGAGTTTGTGATTCCTTTAGAAATGATTTTGATGAAGGCTCCTAGACAAGCTAATTTATACAAGCTATATATGAATGTTGCTACTTCAACTTCTGAACATCATCAAGCTTTTGTTTCTAAAGTGACTAAACAAGATTCTATTACATGGCACAAATGCATGGGTCATTTAAGTTTTCGGAAAATGAATCACCTTGTCCACAATAATCTTGTAGAAGGTGTTGATCTTCGATCTTTTCAGATTCCAGGAACATGTGTTCCTTGTAAGAAGGGTAAGCAGAGCAAGAAGCTCATAAGCTGGTGAAGTATAATCCAATCTCTGCTCCACTTGAATTGTTACACATGGATCTTTTCGGTCCAATTCGTTTTGAAAGCATTGATGGAAGAAAGTATTGTCTGGTTGTAACTGATGATTATTCAAGATTTTCTTGGATAATATTTCTGAAAGAGAAGTTCGATACTTTTGAGAATTTGAAAGTTCTAATCAATCGATTAGAGACAGGTTTTAATCTAAAAGTAAGAAAGATTCGTTGCGACGACAGTACAGAATTCAAGAATCAGTATCTTGCAGGTTTTGTATTGAAAAAGGTATCAATATGCAGTTCAGTACTGCATACGCTCCTCAGATGAATGGTGTTACTAAAAGAAAAAATAGGGTATTGATCGAGACAGCTAGAACAATGCTAGCAGATTCATCGTTGCCTGTTCATTTTTGGAGTGAAGCTGTTGCTAATACGTGTTACACTATGAATCGAGTTCTGATTGTTAAACGATTGGGTAAAACTTGCTATGAGTTATTGCATGAGAGAAAACCATCTTTGAAGCATCTAGAACCATTTGGTGCACCGTGTACCATCTTGAAAAGAAAACCAGGAAGTAAGTTTTATTCTAAAATGGTTACTGGAGTATTTCTCGGGTATAGTTCTCCTAACAAGCGAGTTTTCAACAATGAAACAAGATGTGTTGAAGAATGTTCTGAAGTTGACGTTCAAAGGAATCATACGAAGAGTACTTCTAAGAGTCATCCTTGGATTTATAACTATGATGAGCTGATTGACTCATTCAATCTTGCTCTAGATCAGACGAAAAATGAAGTTGAGTTACAAATGATGTTTGATTTACAGAATGAACCAGAAGTATCTGCACCTACTCCAACTCCAACTCCAACTCCATTACCCACCGTCAATGAACCAGTTCAAGATTCAGATCAAGACATTGATCCAGTGTACGATACCTGCGGATCTGATATTTCAAGTGAAAGTTCTGATAATCCTGAAGATATTGGTGATACTACGAATCTACACCAAGAGATACCTGTTCCTACACATCCAGTTCCCAGAACTACAGCAGATCATCCTAGAGAGAATATTATTGGAGATCCAAATGCATGTGTTAGAACAAGAAGGCAAGTTCAGTTTGATGGTCAAGTTGATACTCATATGATAGCTATTGCTGCATACTACGAGTACTAATGTCATATTTCTAGAATAGAGCCAAAGACAACAAAAGAAGCCTTGAAGTATGTTGATTGGGTTATGGCTATGCAAGAAGAAATTCAGCAATTTCATCGTTTAGATATTTGGAAGCTAGTTACTAAGCCGCATGGTGCTAAAGTAATTGATCTCAAATGGGTTTGAAAGTGCAAGTTTGACGAAGATGGAAATGTTATCCGTAACAAAGCAAGATTAGTCGCTAAAGGTTATCAGCAAGATCCTAAATTCGATTATGATGAAGTTTTTGCTCCTATTGCCAGATTGGAAGCTATTCACATTTTCTTGACTTTTGCATCATTTATGAAGTTTAAAGTGTTTCAAATGGATGTCAAGAGTGCATTTATTTATGGCAAGCTAAATGAAAGAGTATATGTCAGTCAACCACCGGGTTTTGAAGATCATCTTCATCCTGAAAAAGTTTACCGTTTACGAAGAGCCCTATATGGTTTACATCAAGCCCCGAGAGCTTGGTATTGTAGTGACCCGAACTTTTCCATGTTTATATATATTAATTGAGATTGATATTTACATGATTAAATATTTCCAACATGTTAAGCAATCAAACTTGTTAAGACTTGATTAATTGAAATATGTTTCATATAGACAATTGACCACCCAAGTTGACCGGCGATTCACGAACGTTAAAACTTGTAAAAATGACATGACGATATATATATATGGATATACATATGGTTAACATGAGATTATGATAAGTAAGTATCTCCATAAGTATATTAACAATGAGTTATATACATATAAACAAGACTACTAACTTAAGGATTTCGAAACGAGACATATATGTAACGATTATCGTTGTAACGACATTTAAATGTATATATATCATATTAAGATATATTAATATATCATAATATCATGATAATATAATAATTTAACATCTCATTAGATATAATAAACAATGGGTTAACAACATTAATTGAGATCGTTAACTTAAAGGTTTCAAAACAACACTTACATGTAACGACTAACGATGACTTAACGACTTAGTTAAAATGTATATACATGTAGTGTATTTAGATGTATTAAAATACTTTTGGAAGACTTCAAGACATATATCAAAACACTCATACTTAACGAAAATGGTTACAGTTACTTTCCCATTCTTTTCTTGCATCAAGAATTCTAGTCGTATTCTTACCCGTATTATACACAGCTTCAAAACGTACTTACTATGGGTATATACTAATAGGAACTAGCATGGGATTCCACTCTTGATTATATCATGTATGACTAATCTATTTTAACTTCTACCATGAGCTAGTCAACTAACTAGAACTCATTTTAACCCCACTCACCACTCACCAATTACCACTCATCATTCACTCCATTTCACTTCCAATTCTCTTTCTAATTCTCTCTCAACACACACACACTATTATGAATGTATTTTTCCAGTAGTTAATCATCATCTTCATCAAAAATCACTTCAAGCATCAAGCTATAATCATCATAGGAAGAACACTTCAAGAACACTTCAAAAATCCCTTCAAGTTTACTAATTTACTTCCAAGCTTTCTAATCCATTCCAAGTAATCATCTAAGATCAAGAAACATTTGTTATATACAGTAGGTTATCTTTCTTATTCAAGATAATATTCATATTCAAACTTTGATTCAATTTCTATAACTATAAACTATCTTAATTCGAGTAAAAATCTTACTTGAACTTGTTTTTGTGTCATGATCCTACTTCAAGAACTTTCAAGCCATCCAAGATCCTTTGAAGCTAGATCATTTCTTGTCACTTCCATTAGGTTAACCTACTAAACTTGAGGTAGTAATGATGTTCATAACATCATTCGATTCATATATATAAAACTATCTTATTCGAAGGTTTAAACTCGTAATCACTAGAACATAGTTTAGTTAACTCTAAACTTGTTCGCAAACAAAAGTTAATCCTTCTAACTTGACTTTTAAAATTAACTAAACACATGTTCTATATCTATATGATATGCTAACTTAATGATTTAAAACCTGGAAACACGAAAAACACCGTAAAACCGGATTTACGCCGTCGTAGTAACACCGCGGGCTGTTTTGGGTTAGTTAATTAAAAACTATGATAAACTTTGATTTAAAAGTTGTTATTCTGAGAAAATGATTTTTATTATGAACATGAAACTATATCCAAAAATTATGGTTAAACTCAAAGTGGAAGTATGTTTTCTAAAATGGTCATCTAGACGTCGTTCTTTCGACTGAAATGACTACCTTTACAAAAACAACTTGTAACTTATTTTTCTGACTATAAACCTATACTTTTTCTGTTTAGATTCATAAAATAGAGTTCAATATGAAACCATAGCAATTTGATTCACTCAAAACGGATTTAAAATGAAAAAGTTATGGGTAAAACAAGATTGGATAATTTTTCTCATTTTAGCTACGTGAAAATTGGTAACAAATCTATTCCAACCATAACTTAATCAACTTGTATTGTATATTATGTAATCTTGAGATACCATAGACACGTATACAATGTTTCGACCTATCATGTCGACACATCTATATATATATCGGAACAACCATAGACACTCTATATGTGAATGTTGGAGTTAGCTATACAGGGTTGAGGTTGATTCCAAAATATATATAGTTTGAGTTGTGATCAATACTGAGATACATATACACTGGGTCGTGGATTGATTCAAGATAATATTTATCGATTTATTTCTGTATATCTAACTGTGGACAACTAGTTGTAGGTTACTAACGAGGACAACTGACTTAATAAACTTAAAACATCAAAATATATTAAAAGTGTTGTAAATATATTTTGAACATACTTTGATATATATGTATATATTGTTATAGGTTCGTGAATCAACAGTGGCCAAGTCTTACTTCTCGACGAAGTAAAAATCTGTGAAAGTGTGTTATTGTCCCACTTTTAAAATCTAATATTTTTGGGATGAGAATACATGCAGGTTTTATAAATGATTTACAAAATAGACACAAGTACGTGAAACTACATTCTATGGTTGAATTATCGAAATCGAATATGCCCTTTTTATTAAGTCTGGTAATCTAAGAATTAGGGAACAGACACCCTAATTGACGCGAATCCTAAAGATAGATCTATTGGGCCTAACAAACCCCATCCAAAGTACCGGATGCTTTAGTACTTCGAAATTTATATCATATCCAAAGGGTGTCCCGGAATGATGGGGATATTCTTATATATGCATCTTGTTAATGTCGGTTACCAGGTGTTCACCATATGAATGATTTTTATCTCTATGTATGGGATGTGTATTGAAATATGAAATCTTGTGGTCTATTGTTACGATTTGATATATATAGGTTAAACCTATAACTCACCAACATTTTTGTTGACGTTTTAAGCATGTTTATTCTCAGGTGATTATTAAGAGCTTCCGCTGTCGCATACTTAAATAAGGACGAGATTTGGAGTCCATGCTTGTATCATATTGTGTAAAAACTGCATTCAAGAAACTTATTTTGTTGTAACATATTTGTATTGTAAACCATTATGTAATGGTCGTGTGTAAACAGGATATTTTAGATTATCATTATTTGATAATCTACGTAAAGCTTTTTAAACCTTTATTGATGAAATAAAGGTTATGTTTTGTTTTAAAATGAATGCAGTCTTTGAAAAACGTCTCATATAGAGGTCAAAACCTCGCAACGAAATCAATTAATATGGAACGTTTTTAATCAATAAGAACGGGACATTTCAGTTGGTATCCAAGCGTTGGTCTTAGAGAACCAGAATTTTGCATTAGTGTGTCTTATCGAGTTTGTTAGGATGCATTAGTGAGTCTGGACTTCGACCGTGTTTACTTGAAAAATGATTGCTTAACAAATGTTGTTGGAAACTATATATTTTTAACATGTGTATATTATGTGATATATTAATCTCTTAACGCGTTTGATATTATGTGATAGATGTCTACCTCTAGAACAAGTCCTATTGACTCACCTAATAATAATGAAGAATCAAATGTAAATTGGAATGATTCATGGACTGATTCACAAGTTCCCGAAGAGGAATCGGAAGAAGAGTCGGAACCGGAAGAAGAATCGGAACCGGAAGAAGAATCGGAACCGGATGAAGAAATAGAACCGGTGGGGGAAATAATAAAACGGTTAAGTAAAAGAAAATCCTCAACCAACCGACCAAGGTTAATTATGGTCAATGGTGTTTCCGCCAAGGAAGCAAAATATTGGGAGGATTACCAATTCTCCGATGAATCGGATTCCGACGAGAATTCCGATGATGTTATAGAAATTACCCCAACCGAATTTAAAAAGGCAAAAGAAAATAATAAGGGAAAGGGCATAAAAATAGAGAAATCTAATTCCAACCCCGATGAACTTTATATGTATCGTCAACCCCCGAAGTCCTTAAGTTGTAACAATGACCCGGGAACCTCTAAACCACCAGATTTTTCTAAACCAATGTGGATAACGACGGCTCGTATTAGGGGAACATCATATATCCCTAGAAACTTGGCAAAACGAACCAAAACCGAAGAAGAAGAAACAAGCGAGTCGGAATAAGATAGTTGTATTCGTGTGGTGTAATATATGTAATATAGTGTGCTTATGCTTTATGATATATGTAAAAATTGCTTGTATTAATAAGTATTTTTTTATGAATCTAACTCTTGTCTATTTTACAGTATAAAAACACAAAATGGATAGACAACCCAATATTTTAAGAGACATTCGGCACAACTATTTAAGGCGAGATCAGTTTGTAAGACATTCGAAGAACGTTCCAAGAATGCCTTGGTTTATAAAAGGCTTTCGTTCGAAAGATGGGGGATATCACTTTGGGAAATCCATAAGTTACGATGTGTTTACTTTGACGCATATATTGCGGGGAACCCAAATGCTATTTTACGCAATGGGTTAAGAAATTATTTTGACTCAATATATCCGAATATTGGACTTCGTGATTTAGAAAAAGCGGCTAACATGCAACATAAAGAAGCATGTTATGCTTATGGATTAGTAATGTTCGCTTCTCACCAAAGTGAGAACAAGAACATCGGGCTACAACTATTAAACAAAACGTTCCCACAAGTGACGGAGTCGGTAATTGGGGTAAGAAATGAGGTTTTTAGATTGTTACGGGACTGTTGGACATTACGTAACCCTCGTCCCTTTAACGACAATACAACACGCTGTCTTATCAACGGCCATAACGGTTATGTTCCACAAGACCAAGGATGGGAAGTAATCCTAGTAAAACCAGAATGCATGACTTGTTTCTGGACGTATGAATTACGTGTCTTTATTGCCTTTGCTGAACGACTTGTGTACTAGCTAGAATTATCTTCACAACCATCTTGTATCAAATTTATTGTGTGCTATATTTCATGCTATATGTAAAATAAGCGGTATTGTAAGTTTGTAAAATATTGTGTAAAAGTTTGAATGCGAAATATTATTATAATCAGTTTTTCATATAGAATTGTAGTAGTTGAATTGTATATTAGCTACTAAGTATGAACTTAACGGGTAGGTACTACCCGAATTTAAACTTATAAAACGCTAATATGAAGAAAAAGCTTTTATAAATGAGTTCATATTATGCTACGAAATACTATTAACTACTCTTAATATTCTGTATGATTAACTTGTTCCATTTGACTATTTTGAAGGAAATGGCACCGACTACTCGACACACCGTGAATATGAATGAAGAGGAATTCCGTACTTTTCTAGCTTCAAACATAGTCGCAGTACAGGCTGCGCTACATACCAACAATAACCTTGGATCTAGCAGTACAAGAAATCGTGTAGGATGCACCTACAAAGAATTCACTGCCTGCAAACCTTTGGAATTTGATGGAACCGAAGGACCGATCGGATTGAAACGGTGGACCGAGAAGGTCGAATCGGTGTTTGCCATAAGTAAGTGTACTGAAGAGGACAAAGTGAAGTACGCTACGCATACCTTCACAGGTTCTGCGTTAACATGGTGGAATACCTATCTAGAGCAAGTGGGACAAGACGATGCGTACGCACTACCGTAGTCAGTATTCAAGCACTTGATGAACGAAAAGTACCGTCCCAGAACTTAGGTCAATAAGCTCAAGACAGAACTTAGAGGGTTACGAACCCAAGGATTTGATATTACCACGTACGAAAGACGATTCACAGAATTGTGCCTATTGTGTCCAGGAGCATTCGAAGATGAGGAAGAGAAGATCGACGCGTTTGTGAAAGGATTACCGGAAAGAATCCAAGAAGATATAAGTTCACACGAGCCCGCCTCCATACAACAGGTATGTAGAATGGCTCACAAACTAGTGAACCAGATTGAAGAAAGAATTAAAGAACAGACTGCTGAAGAGGCCAATGTGAAGCAAGTCAAAAGAAAGTGGGAGGAAAACGGTGATAAGAATCACCAATACAACAACAACAGCAATTACAACAATAATCGCAACAATTATCCCAACAATCGCAACATCAATCGCAACTACAACAAACGGCCCAACAACAACAACAACAACAACAACAACAACAACAACAACAACAACAACAACAACAACAACAACAACAACAACAACAACAACAACTACAACAATCATCCAAACAACAATAATAACCGCAACAAAAACAACAATCAGAAGCAGCTATGCCAAAGGGGTGAAAAGTATCACTCGGGGTTCTGCACCAAATTTTGCAACAAGTGTAAAAGAAATGGTCATAGCGCGGCGAAGTGTGAGGTCTACAGACCCGGGGTTAATAGAACGAAAGGAACAAATGGTGTCGGAACGAGTAATGGCGGAGGAAGTAGTGTCGGAGCAAGTTATGCCAATGTATTTTGTTATAAATGTGGAAAACCGGGCCACATTATTATAAATTGCCCGAACCAGGAGAACACGAATGGACAAGGCCGCGGAAGAGTTTTCAATATTAATGCGGCAGAGGCACAGGAAGACCCGGAGCTTGTTACGGATACATTTCTTATTGACAATAAATCTGCTTATGTTTTATTTGATTCGGGTGCGGATAGAAGCTATATGAGTAGAGATTTTTGTGCTAAATTAAATTGTCCATTGACGCCTTTGGATAGTAAATTTTTACTCGAATTAGCAAATGGTAAATTAATTTCAGCAGATAATATATGTCGGAATCGAGAAATTAAACTGGTTAGCGAAACATTTAAGATTGATTTGATACCAGCAGAGTTAGGGAGTTTTGATGTGATAATCGGTATGGACTGGTTGAAAGAAGTGAAAGCAGAGATCGTTTGTTACAAAAATGCAATTCGCATTATACGAGAAAAAGGAAAACCCTTAATGGTGTACGGAGAAAAGGGCAACACGAAGCTACATCTTATTAGTAATTTGAAGGCACAAAAACTAATAAGAAAAGGTTGCTATGCTGTTCTAGCACACGTCGAAAAAGTACAAACTGAAGAAAAGAGCATCAATGATGTTCCCATTGCAAAAGAATTTCCCGATGTATTTCCGAAAGAATTACAGGGATTACCCCCACATCGATCCGTTGAATTTCAAATAGATCTTGTACCAGGAGCTGCACCAATAGCTCGTGCTCCTTACAGACTCGCACCCAGCGAGATGAAAGAACTGCAAAGCCAATTACAAGAACTTTTAGAGCGTGGTTTTATTCGACCAAGCACATCACCGTGGGGAGCTCCTGTTTTGTTTGTCAAGAAGAAAGATGGTACATTCAGGTTGTGTATCGACTACCGAGAGTTGAACAAACTTACCATCAAGAACCGCTACCCACTACTAAGAATCGACGACTTATTTGATCAACTACAAGGCTCGTCTGTTTATTCAAAGATTGACTTACGTTCCGGGTATCATCAAATGCGGGTGAAAGAAGATGATATTCCAAAGACTGCTTTCAGAACACGTTACGGTCATTACGAGTTTATGGTCATGCCGTTTGGTTTAACTAATGCACCAGCTGTGTTCATGGACCTTATGAACCGAGTGTGTGGACCATACCTTGACAAGTTTGTCATTGTTTTCATTGATGACATACTTATTTACTCAAAGAATGACCAAGAACAAGGTGAACATTTGAGAAAGGTGTTAGAAGTATTGAGGAAGGAAGAATTGTACGCTAAGTTTTCAAAGTGTGCATTTTGGTTGGAAGAAGTTCAATTCCTCGGTCACATAGTGAACAAAGAAGGTATTAAGGTGGATCCGGCAAAGATAGAAACTGTTGAAAAGTGGGAAACCCCGAAAACTCTGAAACACATACGCCAGTTTTTAGGACTAGCTGGTTACTACAGAAGGTTCATCCAAGACTTTTCCAGAATAGCAAAACCCTTGACTGCATTAACGCATAAAGGGAAGAAATTTGAATGGAATAATGAACAAGAGAAAGCGTTTCAGTTATTAAAGAAAAAGCTAACTACGGCACCTATATTGTCATTGCCTGAAGGGAATGATGATTTTGCGATTTATTGTGATGCATCAAAGCAAGGTCTCGGTTGTGTATTAATGCAATGAACGAAGGTGATTGCTTATGCGTCTAGACAATTGAAGATTCACGAACAAAATTATACGACGCATGATTTGGAATTAGGCGCGGTTGTTTTTGCATTAAAGACTTGGAGGCACTACTTATATGGGGTCAAAATTATTATATATACCTACCACAAAAGTCTTCAACACATATTTAATCAGAAACAACTGAATATGAGGCAGCGTAGGTGGATTGAATTATTGAATGATTATGACTTTGAGATTCGTTACCACCCGGGGAAGGCAAATGTGGTAGCCGATGCCTTGAGCAGGAAGGACAGAGAACCCATTCGAGTAAAATCTATGAATATGATGATTCATAATAACATTACTACTCAAATAAAGGAGGCGCAACAAGGAGTTTTAAAAGAGGGAAATTTAAAGGATGAAATACCCAAAGGATCGGAGAAGCATCTTAATATTCGGGAAGACGGAACCCGGTATAGGGCTGAAAGGATTTGGGTACCAAAATTTGGAGATATGAGAGAAATGGTACTTAGAGAAGCTCATAAAACCAGATACTCAATACATCCTGGAACAGGAAAGATGTACAAGGATCTCAAGAAACATTTTTGGTGGCCGGGTATGAAAGCCGATGTTGCTAAATACGTAGGAGAATGTTTGACGTGTTCTAAGGTCAAAGCTGAGCATCAGAAACCATCAGGTCTACTTCAACAACCCGAAATCCTGGAATGGAAATGGGAAAACATTACCATGGATTTCATCACTAAATTGCCAAGGACTGCAAGTGGTTTTGATACTATTTGGGTAATAGTTGATCGTCTCACCAAATCAGCACACTTCCTGCCAATAAGAGAAGATGACAAGATGGAGAAGTTAGCACGACTTTATTTGAAGGAAGTCGTCTCCAGACATGGAATACCAATCTCTATTATCTCTGATAGGGATGGCAGATTTATTTCAAGATTCTGGCAGACATTACAGCAAGCATTAGGAACTCGTCTAGACATGAGTACTGCCTATCATCCACAAACTGATGGGCAGAGCGAAAGGACGATACAAACGCTTGAACACATGCTAAGAGCATGTGTTATTGATTTCAGAAACAGTTGGGATCGACATCTACCGTTAGCAGAATTTTCCTACAACAACAGCTACCATTCAAGCATTGAGATGGCGCCGTTTGAAGCACTTTATGGTAGAAAGTGCAGGTCTCTGATTTGTTGGAGTGAAGTGGGGGATAGACAGATTACGGGTCCGGAGATTATACAAGAAACTACCGAGAAGATCATCCAAATTCAACAACGGTTGAAAACCGCCCAAAGTCGACAAAAGAGCTACGCTGACATTAAAAGAAAAGATATAGAATTTGAAATTGGAGAGATGGTCATGCTTAAAGTTGCACCTTGGAAAGGCGTTGTTCGATTTGGTAAACGAGGGAAATTAAATCCAATGTATATTGGACCATTCAAGATTATTGATCGTGTCGGACCAGTAGCTTACCGACTTGAGTTACCTCAACAACTCGCAGCTGTACATAACACTTTCCACGTCTCGAATTTGAAGAAATGTTTTGCTAAAGAAGATCTCACTATTCCATTAGATGAAATCCAAATTAACGAAAAACTTCAATTCATCGAAGAACCCGTCGAAATAATGGATCGTGAGGTTAAAAGACTTAAGCAAAACAAGGTACCAATTGTTAAGGTTCTTTGGAATGCTTGTAGAGGACCCGAGTTCACCTGGGAGTGTGAAGATCAGATGAAGAAGAAATACCCGCATCTATTTCCAGAAGATTCGTCAACACCTTCAACAGCTTAAAATTTCGGGACGGAATTTATTTAACGGGTATGTACTGTAGTGACCCGAACTTTTCCATGTTTATATATATTAATTGAGATTGATATTTACATGATTAAATGTTTCCAACATGTTAAGCAATCAAACTTGTTAAGACTTGATTAATTGAAATATGTTTCATATAGACAATTGACCACCCAAGTTGACCGGCGATTCACGAACGTTAAAACTTGTAAAAACGACATGACGATATATATATGGATATACATATGGTTAACATGATATTATGATAAGTAAGTATCTCCATAAGTATATTAACAATGAGTTATATACATATAAACAAGACTACTAACTTAAGGATTTCGAAACGAGACATATATGTAACGATTATCGTTGTAACGACATTTAAATGTATATATATCATATTAAGATATATTAATATATCATAATATCATGATAATATAATAATTTAACATCTCATTAGATATAATAAACAATGGGTTAACAACATTAATTGAGATCGTTAACTTAAAGGTTTCAAAACAACACTTACATGTAACGACTAACGATGACTTAACGACACAGTTAAAATGTATATACATGTAGTGTATTTAGATGTATTAAAATACTTTTGGAAGACTTCAAGACATATATCAAAACACTCATACTTAACGAAAATGGTTACAGTTACTTTCCCATTCTTTTCTTGCATCAAGAATTCTAGTCGTATTCTTACCCGTATTATACACAGCTTCAAAACGTACTTACTATGGGTATATACCAATAGGAACTAGCATGGGATTCCACTCTTGATTATGTCATGTATGACTAATCAATTTTAACTTCTACCATGAGCTAGTCAACTAACTAGAACTCCTTTTAACCCCACTCACCACTCACCAATTACCACTCATCATTCACTCTATTTCACTTCCAATTCTCTTTCTAATTCTCTCTCAACACACACACACTATTATGAACGTATTTTTCCAGTAGTTAATCATCATCTTCATCAAAAATCACTTCAAGCATCAAGCTATAATCATCATAGGAAGAACACTTCAAGAACACTTCAAAAATCCCTTCAAGTTTACTAATTTACTTCCAAGCTTTCTAATCCATTCCAAGTAATCATCTAAGATCAAGAAACCTTTGTTATATACAGTAGGTTATCTTTATTATTCAAGGTAATATTCATATTCAAACTTTGATTCAATTTCTATAACTATAAACTATCTTAATTCGAGTAAAAATCTTACTTGAACTTGTTTTTGTGTCATGATCCTACTTCAAGAACTTTCAAGCCATTCAAGATCCTTTGAAGCTAGATCATTTCTTGTCACTTCCAGTAGGTTTACCTAATAAACTTGAGGTAGTAATGATGTTCATAACATCATTCGATTCATATATATAAAACTATCTTATTCGAAGGTTTAAACTCATAATCACTATAACATAGTTTAGTTAACTCTAAACTTGTTCGCAAACAAAAGTTAATCCTTCTAACTTGACTTTTAAAATTAACTAAACACATGTTCTATATCTATATGATATGCTAACTTAATGATTTAAAACCTGGAAACACGAAAAACACCGTAAAACCGGATTTACGCCGTCGTAGTAACACCGCGGGCTGTTTTGTTATTCTGAGAAAATAATTTTTATTATGAACATGAAACTATATCCAAAAATTATGGTTAAACTCAAAGTGGAAGTATGTTTTCTAAAATGGTCATCTAGACGTCGTTCTTTCAACTGAAATGACTACCTTTACAAAAACGACTTGTAACTTATTTTTCCGACTATAAACCTATACTTTTTCTGTTT
This sequence comes from Rutidosis leptorrhynchoides, assembly GCF_046630445.1. Lineage (NCBI taxonomy): Eukaryota > Viridiplantae > Streptophyta > Magnoliopsida > Asterales > Asteraceae > Rutidosis > Rutidosis leptorrhynchoides. Next base: position 149,413,907 of record NC_092339.1, read on the forward strand.
AGATTCATAAAATAGAGTTCAATATGAAACCATAGCAATTTGATTCACCCAAAACGGATTTAAAATGAAAAAGTTATGGGTAAAACAAGATTTGATAATTTTTCTCATTTTAGCTACGTGAAAATTGGTAACAAATCTATTCCAACCATAACTTAATCAACTTGTATTGTATATTATGTAATCTTGAGATACCATAGACACGTATACAATGTTTCGACCTATCATGTCGACACTTCTATATATATTTCGGAACAACCATAGACACTCTATATGTGAATGTTGGAGTTAGCTATACAGGGTTGAGGTTGATTCCAAAATATGTATAGTTTGAGTTGTGATCAATACTGAGATACGTATACACTGGGTCGTGGATTGATTCAAGATAATATTTATCGATTTATTTCTGTATATCTAACTGTGGACAACTAGTTGTAGGTTACTAACGAGGACAGCTGACTTAATAAACTTAAAACATCAAAATATATTAAAAGTGTTGTAAATATATTTTGAACATACTTTGATATATATGTATATAATGTTATAGGTTCGTGAATCAACAGTGGCCAAGTCTTACTTCTCGACGAAGTAAAAATCTGTGAAAGTGTGTTATTGTCCCACTTTTAAAATCTAATATTTTTGGGATGAGAATACATGCAGGTTTTATAAATGATTTACAAAATAGACACAAGTACGTGAAACTACATTCTATGGTTGAATTATCGAAATCGAATATGCCCTTTTTATTAAGTCTGGTAATCTAAGAATTAGGGAACAGACACCCTAATTGACGCGAATCCTAAAGATAGATCTATTGGGCCTAACAAACCCCATCCAAAGTACCGGATGCTTTAGTACTTCGAAATTTATATCATATCCGAAGGGTGTCCCGGAATGATGGGGATATTCTTATATATGCATCTTGTTAATGTCGGTTACCAGGTGTTCACCATATGAATGATTTTTATCTCTATGTATGGGATGTGTATTGAAATATGAAATCTTGTGGTCTATTGTTACGATTTGATATATATAGGTTAAACCTATAACTCACCAACATTTTTGTTGACGTTTTAAGCATGTTTATTCTCAGGTGATTATTAAGAGCTTCCGCTGTCGCATACTTAAATAAGGACGAGATTTGGAGTCCATGCTTGTATGATATTGTGTAAAAACTGCATTCAAGAAACTTATTTTGTTGTAACATATTTGTATTGTAAACCATTATGTAATGGTCGTGTGTAAACAGGATATTTTAGATTATCATTATTTGATAATCTACGTAAAGCTTTTTAAACCTTTATTGATGAAATAAAGGTTATGGTTTGTTTTAAAATGAATGTAGTCTTTGAAAAATGTCTCATATAGAGGTCAAAACCTCGCAACGAAATCAATTAATATGGAACGTTTTTAATCAATAAGAACGGGACATTTCAGGTATGGACGTCTGTCAAGTTATCTGATTGTAAAAGGTTATCAAATGGGCACGGTAGATTGTACTCTGTTCACAAAAGTTAAAGATGATGATATTATCTTAGTTCAGATTTATGTAGACGACATTATTTTCGATGCTACTAAGCAGGAACTCGTCGATGAGTTTGAGCCGGTGATGAAGGACGAATTCGAAATGAGCAAATTGGGTCTCTTACACTACTTTCTTGGTTTGCAAGTCGAACAGACTGATAATGGAATTTTTCTTCATCAAGAAAAGTATGTAAATGATATAATGGAACGTTTCGGTATGACTCAAGAACCTCCTGTGTTGACCTCGCTAGCTGTGAATCACGGTATTTCGTTAGACTGTGAAGGGGAGCCTGTTGATCCTACATATTATTGAGCAATCATCGGATCGCTCATGTATCTCACTGCATCTAGGCCGAATATTATGTTCGCAACATGTCTGTTACATTCAAATACAGTGATTATGTTCGTTATCAAGTTAATCCAAATACAGTTCATCTTACAGCTGCCAAAAGAATTCTATGTTATTTGTTACATTCTCCAAGTCTCGGCATCTGGTATTCGAACGAAGAGTAGTTTGATCTTGTAGCATACAGTGATTCAGACTATGTAGGTTGCAAAATCAACAACAAATCTACATCAGGAGGATGTCAATTTCTAGGTGAAAGGCTGGTGACCTGGCAATGCAAGAAACAAACTGCAGTTGCACTTTCCACGTGTGAAGCTGAATATATTGCTGCTGCAAGTTGCTGTTCGCAAGTTGTTTGGATCAACAACAACTTCGCGATTACGGACTAAAAATCTCTTTCTCTCCTCTTTATATTGATAATACTGCTGCTATTGCGATTACTAAGAATCATGTACAACACACTAAGTCTAAACACATAGGTGTTAAATATCATTTTCTTAGGGATTGCCATGAGAAAAAGATAATTGAGCTAAAGAGAATAGGTACTAAGGACCAGAGGGCTGACCTTTTTACTAAGGCTTTTGATAAACCTAGGTTCTTGCTACTTTTAGAGATGAATGGCATTGTTGATCGAGACAAAGTAATTTCAGATGTTGTTTATGAGGTTTAATTAAACTTTTAGACTTTGCATGTAGGATGCATGACATATAGATTTTAGTTTCTTATTATCTGTACTGCATATTTTTGCTTTCTGTCTGCATTTTCTTTCATGATTTCTTTCATATTTACATGCTAGTCTGTAGCTATTTTCTGTTTCTTTGTTTAAAATGCTAAAAGTCAAAAAGATTTTATGTTTTAGTATTTTAGAAGGAGTATTTGTTTCAACAGAAAATACCTAAAAAGTGTAAAATGCCTCATCAGAAAACCCTAAAAAGTTGAAAATTCTGAAAATGAGCTTGTTTTGATTAATTTGTGGGAGATGAAGAAATTACTGTACTGAGAATTGATATATTTGATTAGTAAGGACTGATTTGAACGTTTATGTTTATCTGTTATGTGATGTACTGATAGATGTGACTTATGAATTCTTGGCATTAGACAATCATAATAAGAATAACGATCATCTAAGATTCAGAAGTCATGGACGACCTGTAGCGTTTGAAGGTAGTCATCAAATTATCTCCGAAACTGTATCTAATGATAATTTTTGAGGAACTCAACAGTCGGTTGAGGGTATCCCCTATCATAATTGATAATCACTAGAAAAGGTTGGGGGTGGATTTAAGGTTGAGGATTATCTGTTTGGCTGGTGCATACCACGTTGTCACGGACCTAAGACTTACTAATCGAAACTAAACCCCAAAAATATCAGAGAAAATTAGTTTATGTCGAAGTAAGTGTCCCTTCTCGCTTAAGGTCGAAAAGTATAATTCCTTATTGCGGACCATTCAAGCATTTAAGGGAGAACACCTTTGAGTGATCTGAGCACACAACAAAGAAACATGAGTTCATGCATAAAAATGGAAAATCCATTCATGATGGAGTTCAAAATAAAAATATCAAAAGACAGTGATATGCTAAAAAAGATATATCAAAAGAAAATCAAAGTAAAAAATAATTGGCGTATCAAGATGAAAAAGTCCCGAAAGTATGAAGAATGCTGATTCATGATGTGCTCATAAAGAACACAGATCATTCTTAGTGTGACGCCCCCGCGCAGCTTGAATTGTTTAATCACAACATTCACACTGAACTATCAAGATTCTTGTCGTCTGCAATTTAGTTATACCTATTAAGACTGAAAGTTGGAAAGATACTTACCTAGATATACTCTAAATAATATATAAATGAAAGTTTATCTTTCGATTCCGTTTTCCATGTCAACTTGAACATAAAGAAGTTAAGGGCCTTGAGATTTATTTTGTGTGACGACTGGTCATCAGGAAAGTCTGCTTTAACTGTAGACCAATCCCCGCGGTAAATAATGCGCCTATTCGGATAATCCAATATACCCTAAGATCTTCCGAACCAACTAGATTGAAGATTGTCAACACATTGGTAGAAGCCAAAGGTTAACAGGGTTATTCAAAATTCCGTGAGAACCATCCTGTTCAATTTGAATGAAGTACATGAAAAGAGATAACGGAAAGTTACGTGTAATGAATTGACAACCTAATAAAAATGCACAATCATAAGTGATGAAAGAATCAAGGATTAATGAACTTAGCGTGATCTCAAAAATCATTGCACTACAATGTTCAAGTAATTAATGTCAACATGATTGTCGAAGTGTCCAGAATGATTATGTTCATGTTTAATGAGGATTGATATCAGTAATTGCATGATAATAGACATAGACTGGATAATTAGGAATGAACAGCAGAAGTTGATTCAATATGTCAGTTCTGATCCTTTTTTAAAAAAAAATTGTTAATCATCTTGCTCACAAAAATAATGTGGATTTATGTGGTTGTTTATCTATTTGTTACATAGTTTGCATTGAAAACTGTAAAACAACAAAAAGATTTTAATTTGCATGTTATTGCATATTATGATAGAAAGTCTTTTCTTTGCATATTTTTTAGTTGCATGACATTATATTTCAGAAAACTTATAAAGATTTTATCTTCTCTTTATTTTCTGATTATCCTCTGAATGCACAATGACATCTGAAAGAACCTTGTCAAGATCAAGATATGTTTGGCCACCAAATCCATAAGATAGAAGTTTGTAGAGCTTGTGATTGTTTGAAGGACTTTAAATGATTTAAGTTGTTAATTAACTTAAGATGACATTACACTGTAGGACTTACTCATGTGAAACAGAATGTTTAGAGTAATAACCTCGTTTTGGTTAGGATTTTTTTTCATCTGCCTAAGTGTTAATGATCATTACTTGATGGATTAGTGAAGTATGACTCAAATTGAAAGTGCTAGTTAGCTCTATGATTGCCAAATGAGTCGAAATCCTAAGTTAGTGAAAATTTAAAATTACCTAAGTGGCTCACTCGCACGATTGATGTGTGAACCGTACGAGTAACCACACGTGTGAGATTAACTGTACGGATGACCCTGTTCTAGAATTTTCCTAAGACATCTGGGTCACACGCATAAGTGATAATGTGAGACGCGCGATTTATGGTGAACTGTGTGATCAACCGTACGGTTGATCACGAGAGTATAAATAGAGAGTGCTGAGCACAGTCGCTCACTCTTGCACACTCTACCCACTTTTTCTCTCAAAATTCGATCATCACCAATAGAGTTTTCCACCGCAGCGTTTGTTAAGCACATTAAGCCGACTCCAGCGCCACCAAATAGGTATATTTTCATCAAGTTTTAGTTGGTTAATTCGTTGTTTGAATGTGTCAAAACCCTAAGGGTTAGTAAGTCGAATTTCATGAAATTGAAGCTTGTTTTGATGTTTATCTGTTATTGTTTTGTGTTAAACGATACCTAATGTTGCTATTGTGATGTAAATCGGCCCCTAAAACGATCAATCATGTAATCTCGTCGATTTAAATATAGCATTTAATATCGGTTTCATCAGACATGCACGAGTGACATCACTCGCACGCGTGGGACATGACTCGCACGAGTCAGTACGTGGTTGATGATTAATCGTGTGAACCTTGAGCCCACTCGTTTGATTTCATTTGGCTGCTCACTCACTTGACAGAGCTGACACGTGTGATTAATCGCACGAGTCATCACACGGTTGAGTCACTCGCTTATAAATGTTGCCTCAACCGTGTACCTTGTTTGAAACCACATTACTGCTCAAACGTGTCAACAGTGGCACGAGTGACTATGTTACTCGCACGTCTGATCACTCAGCCGCAAGTGTGACAGTATCACTCGCACGGTTTGTCCTATTAATGAGTTATGACACTTTGTTGCAAATGCTTTGATGTCTTATGATATGTGAGTTGTATTTCTAACATTTCTATTGCTATTTCAGTTTGTTAAGAAAACACCAATGGCAGAACAACAAGTCAATGTTCCAGTTGTTAACCAAGAAGCTCAGGGGGAGCAAGTAAATCCTCAAGTGAATCCCGTTAACCCACCTGCTCAACAAGAGATTATTCTAGAGAAGGGAGAGCTCAACAATCAAGTCGCCCTCTATGACACTACTCTCGAGAGAGGTGATCATTTTAAAGAGATTATAGCTTTTCTTCAGCGATCAAGGATCCATACTGCTATTTCTACTCAATGCGCTGCTTACTACAGTCACCAAAGGGAGTTCTGGAGAAATGCGATACTTGATGTGTCAGAAGCTGAGACTAAGCTGGTCAGTACTGTTCAAGGGCATGAGATCGTTGTTTCTAAGACTGTGATCAAGAGGATTTTAAGTTTTAATGATGAGAACTACTCCCATATGATGATCAATCGAGAAAAAATTCACGGATTCTTCAAGAGATGTGCATATTCTGGTTATATCTCTGGTAAATCTGAACTGATGAAGACTCTTCTGCCTCCACAGTTTATATATCTTGCTCATGTGATAATGCACTGCTTGAGTGGATGTAAAGCTGGTTTTGATAAACTGAATGAGAAAGTGCAGAGTATATTTGTGGCACTTGTCCTAAGGGCTCCGTATGATTTCTCAGGATTCGTCTTTTACTACTTCAAAGTGAATCTCTTCAGTTCTACACAGAGATATCTCATCTACGCCCATTTTCTTCAAATGATTATAAATGACGCTGCACCAGATCTACCAAAGCTTGAAGAGGATATTATTCACCTTAAACCAATGAATTCGATAACCTTTCGGAAAATGGAAGAAACAAGAAACGAGGATTTGAAACCTGATTTTAACATAAAGCTTGTTTGCCACCTCATCACGGGGAATTATTGATGCCCAACTGGTAATGCTTGGAGAAATGAGAATTCTGACTCTAACTATGAAGTTACTGATGAGGAGGAAGGTGGAGGTGATAATCAAAGAGCAACTGGTGAAGCTCAAAAAGGAAATAATGATAATGTTGATGTTAATGATGGTGATGATGATGAAGCAACAGAGGAAAATGTTAGTTTGATTCAAAGGAAGAGGAAAGGTAAAGGACCGATGACTTCCGAAGAGCTAAAGAAGAAGGAGAAGAGAACTAAACACAATTATGACTCATCTCAGAGGTCATCTCAGGGAGGTTCTAAATAACAAGCTCAGAGACAACCTTCCGGTTTCATGAAGGACGCTAGAGCCGCTGGTACCTCACCGAGACCAGCCACCACAACACCTCAGGTTACGTCATCAGAATTCAAGACAAAGTAGAATCTTCTGTTGTCGTTGATCACTAAGATTACTAATCTCGAGAGTCAAGCCATTGAGGAGAAGAAAGTTAGTGAAGCAAAGATTGAGTCGTTAGTGGAAGAAAACAAAAGGTTGTGGAATCGAATGGACCGTCAGAAGGGAAAGACGGAGAAGTTAAAGAAAAAGATTTTGGCTATTAAGAGTGAAAACAGGTTGAAGTTGAAGGAGATGAACGATAAGCTCAAAAAAATTACCTCTGGTAAAACTAAGTTGATAACGGATGAAGGTGAATATTCCTCTGATTTGGGAGGTGATGACGAGAAATATGATGAAGACGATGCCGGCACTGGAGGACACTCTTTTGAAATTCTGTTAGTGATACCTATTCGAAGCTTTAATGAATATGGTGGGGTCTTTTCTGCTGAATATTATATGAATTATTCAAATGTTTTTGATGATGCAGAAAAGGGGGAAGTTCCACCAAGTGATTTCCCAGTGGAACAGCTTGCTGCTCTGGCATACGACAGTGACAATGATACAGAGGATGCAGAGACAGTTGAAGCTGAAGTTAAGGCTCCACAAGAAGAGCAAGCTGCTAATGTCCCTCCCAAATCAATCCAAAATATTGACTTAAGTGATTTTGATAAGCTGTTTGCGGATGAAAAGAGTGAAGATTCTGTTGGTAAGGATAATGTGAAAGAGTTTGTTATTGTTGAATCCGAAGATGAATTGGTGACAGAATCTGAGAATGAAGAAGAAGAAGAAGTTGACATTGTTATGCCTTCGCTCGAACCCTACTCGAATCCGCCACTCAATACTTTAAGTGATTTTTTCAATTTGAGTAATGAGGTGAAAACAAAGAGGTTGAATGAATTAGAAGAGGCGAGGAAGGTATACAAGGAGCAAATCAAGGAAGTTGATGTGTTAATGGAAAGGAATAAAAGAATCCGACATGAGAAACTGCTCGTTGTGAAAGAAAGAAAAGAGATTGAGCTAAAGAATAAGAAACTCCGAGCCGAGCAAGCTAAAGCCGAGGTATGGAATGAGATTAATAAGTGGTTCGAACGTGATAGGGTTAAAGTTAACAGAAATGTTGAAGAAGACGAAATCCGTCAGAGTTGGTGGAAACAAAACGTTGTTAACCCTGATCAGATGAATAAGCCAGAACTCGAGCCAAAGTTTGTTAGTTTCTATGAAAAAGGAAAGAGAACCAAGAAGTATTCCAAGGGTAAAATTTTGAGCTGTGGTTATTTCAAGGAGATCAATTGTTTTGCGATCAAGAAGGAAGGAGGAGTTGATTATATGGCAAGACCGAGTCACTTCAAAACTCTACCTTACTTTGAGATCATGCAACTTGCGAAGCTGAAGATGTTGAACGCTGAAGATAGTGACCTTTCCAGGTTGTTTCAGAGAAAACTCAGATATGAGTACAAGACAGGGAAATGGGATATCTTTAAGTCAACAGCCGCCAGGTTTTCCATACACCCAATAAAGTTAAATTCAAAAGGTGGACCTGTTTGCATTGTTAAGTTCCGTCCAGCCAAGTACATGAAACAATCTCCGTTGATGCCCTTACCCAAGGATATATGTAAAAACTTCAGATGGTGGTTCTATGACGAATTGTCGGAGGAAGCAGTGATTCTGACTGCAATTGAGAAAGAAGATGGAAGAATACAGTTAGACAATGTGAGGATTCTAGATCCTATGTGGCTGAGAAACTTGTCGAGATTTAATGTGGAGACACTTCACCGCCATAACATTACGTTCAGAGATGATATGAGATATCAACGTGTAATCGATGTCTACTATGCCTACCTCAACAGAGAAACTGATGCTCAAAGCTCAAACCAAGCTCAGGCCAACTGAATCCTGTCAGATACTGTGTTGCTAGTTTGTATTTTGTTTTTGATTTATTTATGTGAGAGAGAGAATCTGGATATGTATTTGATGTTAAACTGATATTACTATTGGACTTATATATAATTCACGAACGTTTACTTTATTGTAATCGATGGTCTAGGTCCTAGGGGGAGTTGTTGATGCATTTTCTGTAAGTCCCTAGACATCTATCCTACGTTTGTGATTAGTACTTCAGTTTATGGGCTACCATGATCGCTCGTTATTATCCTATCTGTGTTTATATGTGGTTACAGGTACTGCAGGAACGCAATATGAAAGTTTTACTATCTTAGACTCAGTCAGACGTACGAGCGAAGTCTCACTCGTACGGCTGATAGCACGAGTGTGCTGAGCTGAGTCACAAACCTAATCTATGTAAACATACACGAGTGAGTGATCACCCGTACGGATGAGACATCCCACTCGTACGAGTGAGGGCTGACTAGCACGGTTGAGTCAACAGCAGGGGTATATAAGTGTTATGTTCTTCATTTTAGGTTAAGCCTCTCATTACACACACATCACCCAGATCTGGTAGCCTTATCCGATTCTCTCTCAACCCAAATAACTCAAGAGGTGAATAATAGCTCTAGGTGTTAATCTAATCACACATCCATTGTTGTGGTTTGACTAAATTAATCCCAAAAAGCACAATATTCACTAGAATGGTTTGATTCACTAATTCCGCCTTTGTGTGAATTAAACCTGTTAATTTCGAAGTTCCTAGTCAAGTTTCATCAGACCTCATGAACACAAACGTTGACTTTAAGATCTGAAGAATTATGGATGTTATCAATCTGAATTAAAACTTTAGATAGCTTCATTGAATGACTCTAGACCAGAAACTATGTTGAGATCAACTTGATATCGGCTAATTTTCTTCGAGGACCTCATCGTTCTAGGTTTGTGGCAACTTTGATGAACTCGAATCAAAATCCCTCAAATCTTTTGATGTTAATTGATGTTATCTGGTTTTGAAGCTTGGATGTTGTATAGCAATCACTTTTCTAAGCTTGAATTGAATTTATGAACATCAATTGTAGATATGAGATTTTGTGTCCATAATATTGAAGGTAGACGTGTACCGTAGCAGTGACAGGAATAATAAATCTGAATTTGGAATTTTTAAGGAAATGTTGTGTTTGAATATTGATTTGTGATTTTGTAATTTTGAGGTGAGATTGATGTCTGAATATGAGATTCCGACGGATGAATCTAGTTCGGATGGGTATAAAATCTGGATGTGTTTGTGTTTAGGGTAGGTGATTTGGATAGGTGTTTTGATGATTTTTGATTTTTCGGAAATTTTTGGTTAAAGGTATGAAGATCTTCATGATAAAAGTATGAAGATAATCATAAAGAAATGAGGATCTTCATGATGAAGGTTTGAAGATAGGTGGTGGACATTCATCGCATTCATATGGACCACCATACGTTTCGTTGTATGGTCGGCTCCTATACCAATTGATAGGACCAAAGAATGCATGAATACGATGAATGTGAACGATAAACCACATGAATGACAAGAAAACGTATGAAACTAGAGAGAATTCATTACACGGCTTCCTTGATCTCATTACATAACGGTGGCTATCATTACTAACTAGGGAGCCTTGGTGTCATATATATAGCTCTAGGTAGGGATGGAAATGGCCACCCGATCCGGTGGATATTCACCCGATCCACCCGCTTCGTGATGGATATGGATGAACGTAAATGGATATGGATACGGATATGGATGAACATAAATGGATATGGATATGGACATGGATGAAAAGTTTCATCCATGGATATATCCATTACCACCCGAAATACGTATACAAATACATAAATATAGATATATTCTTATATATTTACTATTACAAGCTCATTTATCGTTAGATTTACATTTTGCTTTCAACCTTATAATGAAATAACTATAATATATTACAATAAAACATGTATATCTAACAAAATAAAATTACAAATTTCATATTTATTTTTTATAATCAATGTTTTATAATAAGTTTAGCAAATTTTCTTGTATTTTCGATAAAGATTACACATTTTTATGGATAGAATTTTTAATGTCATGTCACATTTATTTTTGCTATACTATGTTTACATTTTAATCGCATATTAAAAAATACTATAACATTTTTTTTTAATATCCATTGGATATCCATTAACCCGTTTGATTCATTGGGTATGGATATGGACGGATGATCTAAAACTAAATGGTTATGTATATGGATATGGATGAACAAAAACTAAATGGATATGGATATGGATACGGCACCACCTGATCTATATCTGATCCATTGCCATCCCTAGCCCTAGGACACTCCCGAAGGCTAAGAATCACGTTTCACGCATTTCCAGAGTCCTAACAATACTTGTTTTCATATCACTACCAGTAGATTAATTATTTATACGTTACAGAAAGAAGAAAAAAAATATTTATTTTCTTCTTTGGCATAAGTTACTAATAAGCATAAGTCATTTTGATTGAGAGATTTCGGAAACATTAATAAATTGTTTTACTATTTATAATAATAATAGTAACTTTTTAGTAGTATATTCCTTTATATATATTAAAATTGTAACGTTTATAAAGGTGTATTTTCATATCCATGAGACAGTCCTGACACGTTCGATGGAAAAAAAGTGAGGTTTTGTACTATGGTAGATTGAAAGGGAACTGTGTACGCATAATCTAGCACTATCGTTAATGTACAAATTAATTAAATATAGTTACGTGGGGTAATGTAGAGCAGTGCACCCTACACCTTTTATCTTTGAATTGCTTTTGTGTTCTGTGAGTGGTTATTAAAGAAAAAGCAGCAAGAATCTCAATGATGGAAAGCAAATGTACTCTTCCTTTTTGTTGATTTACATGTTAGGAAGAGGTGTACAGATTGTACAAGAAACAACTCTTCTGCATGAAAAAACACACAAGAACTAAACATCAAAAGATTGAAAGTATTATAAACATCAAATTTAAATATACACGGGTGTGGCCAAATTTTCAAGTTTTTGGCTATATTTAAAGTACTACTATATGTTAGAAATTGCACGTGAAAACAAATACGAACAAAATATTTGGTGATCACTGTAATACCTTTCGCTAGTAAGTAAACAACTCAAATAACACACGTGAATTGAGTTACACTACACATAATAAACGGAGAATAACAAACAAAGATAAAATAAGAACAAATAGGATAGCTAGTTATTAAAATTCTAATTTAAACCTATTATTTCTAAGCTCAAATGAGTTACATTGTCACTTAATGTTAATATATATAAACAAGATAAAATAAAATTAAATTCGACATCAATAACCAAAAATCAAAGATAGGAATGAGAATTTGGTTTCATATAGTTTTTATTTTAAAGACTAGGCTTTTCTAATGTTAACTAATTGGATTGCTAGCACTTTTTTTAAATATAGATTTGAGTGCAACCGTCCTAGGTGAATTGGCTTAAAATTGATTTGAAATAAAAAAAAGCTTACAAAAAATCCTAGATTTTTATTCATTATTTACATTACATAGGTGATCATTCTTAGGCTAAAATTAGAGTGTGCATGGTACGGGAAAGAATCAAAAAAACCGAGTACCGGACCAGACCGAACCGAGGAGTTTCGGTATGGTCCACGGTACATCTTTTACACATGCTTTGGTTTTCGGTTCGGGTCTGTACCAAACCCGAAATTTCGGGAATTGTACCGGATCGAAATTAGCTAGCAGATTTCCATTCGTGTATAAAGCAGCATCAACAAACTAAACGATTTACATTCCATAAATAGTTGATATTCTGTATATTTATTACATTATATAAAACACATGCCATTATGTTAACATGTAATTTTCTTAATTTACTTGCATTAATTTTGATCTTATTATTCAAGGTTGCCACATGTCACTCTCTATATAACTCCATAATATTTTTTCAAGAATTTAATTTCCAATTTAATTTCCATATATATATATATATATATATATATATATATATATATATATATATATATATATAATATCTTTAACAAAAATAATTATTTATTACTCCGTAGTTAACTTCGTTGGAATATATTGGAGAATGAATCAATATGCAAAGCATATAGATGTAAACAAAATAAGGAATTAAAATGTTCAAAATTACCTAGGTAGTCTGCATTTTAATCTAATCAGATAACAACTTAACAAGTAAAAAAAAAATCACATGCTCATGTTTGATATTTTATCAATTATTTGATAATTCTTACAGATGTTCGAAATTATATTTTTTGTGATTTTATCATAATAAAAATTATTTGTACTAACAGCATATACAATTAGAAATGTACATAAAAACTATCATTAACGATCAATTTTAAAGCAATTTTTTACGAGCTCATGTTTAATGTTTTATCGACTATTTGTCATTAGAAGTTAAAATGGTTCCAAAGGATGAGGTCATAATCTATGTGTTAGTATTCAATATTAATGCTTTTGATATAAATGTTATGAATAATAATGAGTTTTTTTCATTATAGTTGTATTATACATTTGATAAGTATCAAGACTAACGTTACCGAATACTATTTTATACAACTGTCGTGCAACGCACGGGCTCATAATACTTATCTTCTCTCTCTCTCTCTCTCTCTCTCTCTCTATATATATATAGGAGAGGATCCAGTGAGAACTTTTTTTAGTGTGAGAACTCTAGGAACTCTAAATACACTGAAATTTGAGCAAAAAAAATGGCGGGCGAGCAAAAAAAGGAAATTCGAGCAATTTTGGTGAATTTCGAGCAAAAAATAACACACGGACGAACAAAAAATTCATTGTCGAGCAAAAAATCAAAACACGGACGAAAAAAATTCATGGTCGAGCAATTTTGTGAGCTGTGAAAATGTAGAACAGGCAATGTAGAACACAACGGGTAGAACAGAAAAATGTAGAACATGTTCGAATTTTAAAAAAAAAATTCAAATTGTACCTTTTTTTCTTCTAATTATAATTTTTTAGAACATAAATAAGTTCGAATTTCTCCAAATTAGTTCGAATTTCTCCATTTTTGTTCGAATTTCACACATTCTACATCAAAATCAACTTTTTTTTATTGAGCCCGATTTAGAGTTTAGGGTTTTGGGTTTTGGGTTTACTCCGTAAACCCAAAACCCTAAACTCTAAACCGTTCGTGTAAAAAACTCATTCTAAACCCTAAATCTAAACCCTAAACCCTAAAATCTAAACCTTAAATTCTAAAATCTAAACCCTAAAACCATAAATATAAACCCTAAATCTAAACCCTAAACTTAATTTGATAAAAAAAAATGGTGTAGAACAGGTGTAGAACATGTGTAGAACAACATGTTTGACGTGATGTTCTACATAAAATGTAGAACCAAGCCTGTAATACCCCGTCAGAATCGACTAACGACGCATTAACTCTGGTCCCACAGTTAACGGTCACGCCCTCTATATGAGACGTTTCCGAAAAGCATTCGCATTAAAGTTGAATGAACATTATCATTAAGTAAAAAGTACTTCAAAGTAGTTTAACAGAAGTTGACCAAAAGTAACGGTTTCCAAACATCATTCAGATAAACGAAAAAGTTTCATAATGCGAATGTATAATATTCTTGAAAACAGTAGTAAATCATGCTGGACTTCACTCCAGTAATTGTAATAAGCAAGTATAAGAACATAAGCTAGCGGAAGCAACCTCTAAGGACCTGAGATAAAAACATGCGAAAATTAAACATAATTGTTGAGTGAATCTAAAGGTTTAGTAAAACATTTATCGTAAGTTAGGCCACGAGATTTCATTGAAAGCATCGTAAAAGTATACATTTATCATGAGCACTTGATTATAAGACTTTAACCTGCGGATAGCTCATTCGCTACACGTCTTCATTTTACCCTTTCTAAGCATACACCAATCAAGTGTACAAGTTACAACAAAATAAGCACCCATGTGTGTTGGGGCGAGGTTTGTCAAACCTAACGGTATCGTCCCTATAAGTCGAGCTTACGTAAAGTAATTGATATAATCAAGCTAAGAGATTCTAGACAACCCGAATTTTCAATGGTAAAATAATCAAAGAATTTCATGTAGCCATTTTGTACAGTTTTGCATAACTCTACAGACCTCCAGTTTTGGACAACATCTAGACATGTTATTTGGTGACGCGTATAACATATAGCGAACAATGGTTTCAGAAGCTATCTTACAAATGAAATATGTTTATGAACATCTAAATGACAATATACCAGAAGATCAAAGTCTCAAATAATTTCTAGTTCATGTGAGATCATTTAGAATGCATATGAAATCAGTTTCGGAGCAATACAAGTTACCATTATTCGTTTAATCATACCGAGAGCTATACATAACCGTTTAACATGATTCTTAAGTCCAACTTGAGTGATTTTTAACAAAGAATCCAATGCTTAGCAAATCAATAACTCATTCATAAAGCATAAACACACCAGAAAATTCGTATTACAAGTAAAACCCTAGCAAAACTCCAATCAATCATAACTTGAACATCCGGTAACGAAAATACGCAAATCCAAAGCATAAAATTATTAATTTTTGGAGAGGATTCTAATTATGCAATAATATTTAACATTCAAAAAAGTTAGGTTTCTGTAATCATTCAAAACAATTCAGTTTTCAATCAAATCATACGAATCGAGCAATTTAACGACTAATAACACATGTAATTGCAATCAATTGAGCACTAGACCCTTGTACACCACATAATTGATCAAAATCAGATTTAATAGGATTAGGTTTAGTGATTTTATACCTCAAAACACAATCAATTGGCACTAGCGTGTAGAGAAGATCAAAGGAACAACTTTGAAGCACACGGTTTCTTCTAATTTTGATTTTTGAGTGGTGTTCTTGTGAGCATGGTTCGACGAGTAAGAGAGGGAGGGTAGGAGAAGCCAGTCGACTAAATTAGGTTTAGGGTTGGGTTTGTAGTGTTTGCTCTTATTTAAAGTATGTATTAGGGCCTCAAATAACAAGCACTAGTGACCCATTAAACCAAAACAAGTCCATTAAAGGGGGTGGGGCATGGATTCGGCCGAATGGCCCATTTATGGTGTTCCTGGGCTCGTTTTGTCTAAAAGCTTGTATGCGCGTGGTCCGTTTCGAGTGCCGTTAACCGTACCGGGTCCCCGGAACATTAACCGGTTGTTGGAACGCAATCCACCGGGTTTAATTCATTAAATAATTAATAAATTAAATAAGTTTTTCATAAAGTTAATAATTATTAAAAATAACTACTTTTTATTAAAAAGCATGTTCCGAAATCTGAAAGGCTTTCTATGCGATTATCGTAACCGTGTCGTTTTCTAAGTATTTCGTTATCCGAAACAAGTTCATCAATTAATATCAACATATTAATTCAAGTAATCCACTAGGATCAAGTATGCGTTTAAATCAGTTTAACACATAAAGTTCTATGTAATCACCGTTAAATAATTTACAGATATGTAACGATAGTAATGGGAAAAGTAGGGTTGTTACATTACCCACCTGTTATTGAAAATTTCATCCTGAAATTTTAGTGCACGTCCGTCGAAGTTGTCTCCTCAGGAAACTGTTGCGGATACTTTAGTCTCATTTGATCTTCACCCTCCCACGTGAATTCTGGTCCTCTACAGGCGTTCCATCGAACTTTAACTATCGGGATTATGCTTTGCTTTAACTATTTGACCTCACGGTCTATGATCTCAATAGGTTACTTAACAAAATGAAGCTTGGTATCAACTTGTATTTCTTCTAAAGGAATCACTAGGATTTCGTCCGATAAACATTTCTTCAAGTTAGAAACGTGAAAAGTGTCATGAATTTCGCTGAGTTCTTGCGTTAGTTTCAGTCTGTATGCTACCGGTCTAATCCTTTCGATTATCTCGAATGGTCCAATATATCTTGGACTTAGCTTGCCTCGTCTACCAAAATGCACTACACCCTTCCAGGGTGATACCTTAAGCATGACTTTGTCTCAAATCTAAAATTCCAAATCTCGCCTTCTAGCATCGGCATAACTCTTTTGACGACTTTGAGCCATTTTTCAGTCTCTCTTGGATTTGTACAATCTTATCACTTGTTTCGTGTATAAACTCAGGACCTGTCAGTTGACTATCCCCTAGTTCAGTCCAACATATGGGAGACCTGAACTTTCTGCCATAAAGTACTTCAAAAGGCGCGGCCTTTATACTCATGTGGTAAGTATTGTTGTACGAGAATTCTGCCAGTGGTAGACGTTTATCCCATCCGTTTCCAAAATCGATAACACATGCCCTCAGCATGTCTTCTAATATTTGGATGGTTCTTTCGCTTTGGCCATCAGTTTGTGGGTAATACGCTGTACTCATGTCTAAACGGGTTCCCATTGCATTTTGTAAGGTTTACCAGAACCTTGAAGTGAAACAACTATCGCGATCGGAGATGATGGACACAAGCACACCATGTCTAGAAACAACTTTCTTTATATAAACTTGTGCCAATTTTTCCATCTTCTCGATTTCTCTTATCGGTAGAAAGTGAACAGACTTAGTTAGACGATCCACAATGACCCAGATGGTGTCTTAACCTCCCACTGTTTTCGACAACTTTGTGATAAAATCCATGGTAATAAATTCCCACTTCCATTGGGGAATCTCTGGCTGTGTCAGCAGTCCTGACAATTTCTGATGCTCAGTCTTGACCTTAGCGCAAGTCAAGCACTTCCCGACATAAGTAGCAATGTCAGCTTTCATGTTAGGCCACCAATAATGTGTCTTGAGATCTTGGTACATCTTGTCTGATCCAGGATGAATTGAGTATCGTGACTTGTGAGCTTCTCCTAACACAAGCTCTCTCAATCCCCCAAATTTTGGTACCCAGATTCTGTCTACGAAGTATCGGGTTCCATCTTCTTGGGTGGAAAATTTCTTATCCATTCCTCTAAGTGACTCGGTAACAATGTTTCCTTCTTTCAATGATTTAAGTTGTGCATCACGTATCTGAAAAGTGAGGTTCGTTCGGACAGTCATATTCAGCGCTCTAACTTGGAGAGGTTTAGCCTTCTCTTTCCTACTCAAGGCATCTGCAACAACATAGCCTTGCCAGGATGATAGCGAATCTCACAGTCGTAGTCATTCAGTAGTTCTACCCAACGTATCTGCCTTATGTTGAGCTGTTTCTGATCGAAGATATGTTGTAAGATCTTGTGATCGGTGAAAATTCTAAACTTAGTACCATACAAGTAGTGTCTCCACATCTTCAGTGCAAAGACCACATCACCAAGTTACAAATCATGTGTCGTGTAATTCTATTCATGTATCTTCAATTGTCTTGATCCATAGGTAATCACTTTCTTCCGTTGCATCAACACGCAACCAAAACCCTATCGTGAAGCATCACAGTAAATCACGAAATATTCATTCCCTTCGGGTAAAGACAAAATTGGAGCAGTAGTCAACTTCTATTTTAACAACTGAAATGCAGACTCATGTTGCTCAGTCCACTCATACTTCTTACCCTTGTGAGTCAATGCTGTTAACGGTCGGGCAATAGTAGAAAATCCCTCAATGAATCTCCTATAATAACCGGCGAGACCTAAGAATTGCCGAATCTGCATTGGCGACTTAGGAGTCTCCAATTTCTTGACCGTTCAAGATCAACCGGAATAACATTAATACCTACGATATGACCCAAAAATTGAACTTCTTGTAGCTAGAAGTCACACTTTAAAATTTTCGCGTACAGCTGTTCTTTCCTGAGCATCTCAAGTATCAAACGGAAATGTTGTTCGTGTTCCTTCTCGTTCTTAGAATATACCAGAATATCATCAATAAATACAATAACAAACTTGTCTATATATGGCTTACACACACGGTTCATGAGATCCATGAACACTGCCGGTGCGTTCGTCAATCCAAACGGCATTACTGTAAATTCATGATGTCCGTAGCGTGTTCTAAATGCTGTCTTCAGTATATATGTCTCCTTTACTCTCATCTGATGGTAACCTGACCTCAGATCAATCTTAGAGTAACATCCTAATCCTTGCAACTGATCAAACAAATCATCGATCCTCAGTAACGGATATCTATTCTTGATAGTTAGCTTATTCAGTTCCCTGTAATCGATACAAAGTCTCATAGATCCATCCTTCTTTTTTACAAAAAGAACTGGAGCTCC